>NW_024119418.1:0-8372 GCF_003073215.2 Triticum urartu
TTTCTCTTCCCTCACCCTCGTAAGCACGCTATCGCCGACATTCTGCTGGCGTAGGAGCTGTTGCTTATCCGGATTTACTCCAGCGTCATCTGCAATTTTATCGTCAGATCTGCATTTACGCCGCATTCTATATGATACTTATCATTCGAAGGATATGTTACCAGAGGGGGTCTCTTTGGGCTCCCCTGCTGCGGCCAGTGCGGCCTGAAGTTGGGCTTTGCACTCTTCTAGCTCCTGGGACAGTTGAGTATTCTTTTCTGTAAGAACCTGCATAACAAATGATCCTTAAATCAGTTATCCTAACTGTTTCAAGTCTCAGGGGCTACTGATATATATAATCACCAAATTTTCTCACCCGTATGTCTTTTACATACTGCTCCGTGGCTCTGGCTAGACCATTTTGAGTGGCATGGAGGTACGCGTCTCCCGAGTTGAAGGCATCCAATGCCTCTTGGGAGAAACAAGCCTCACAAAGAACAGTCCGGCGACGCATGTGGTTCATGGCACTTTCCACCTTGGAATTGGTGGCGGGCAGTTTATCCACATCCTCTGTCGGAGGAGCGCCCGGCGCACGCCTCGTATTCGTTCCCGCCTCCGAATCCGGCCTTGGAGCCTGGCTGGTGGAGGCGCGATTGGTAGCCTCTTCGGGTATATTCCGGCGAGCGCTCTTTTTCTTGAAAAGAAGGCATGGGCGTTAATATGCCTCTGAGAATAATGTCTTGAAATAAAGACGGCGCGCCGTACCGCCGCGTCGGTGTCTCAATCCGGACTGCGGGTCTTTTCAGCCTGCCTGGCCTCGCGGCCCCTTGTTGGCTAGTCGCCGCAGGCTCGGCCTTCCGCCTCGAGGACCTCCCCTGCAAAACACGGCTGACAATAAAAAAATGCAAGGACGGATCCCCTTTCAAGTGCTGGGACTTCGGTCTCAGTCACCTGTGAGGCTGGAAGTAGCCTAGGGTAATCGGCCGTAATGGCCACCAAAGCATTGTCATTACTCGATTGGTAAAATACCCCATCGATCAGCTCCATAGATATGTCCGGATCCTCTAGGGAGGCCGGGTCAAGGGACCGTCCAGGGTCCTCGGGTTGTGGAGGAGGGTTGTTTATCTCCTTTACAGCCTAGCGTAGCTCCTGCGATGAAATCGCTAGACTGAATACTTAACTACAGGAATACGAAATGGATGGGCGAGAAAAGTCTCCGCTTACCCAGCTCGGAGGATTGTACATAGAAAATCCGCCCTGCGGGTTGACACGAAGGAATTCCTCCTCTTCTCCCTTGTACAAAGTGGATAAGATCTTTATTAGGTTAGCAGCCGATCCCGGCCCTTTGCGGCCGTGGTGGGTGGCGTCATCCTCCCCGTTGAAATCACACATGGGGTGGCCTCTATATTGAAGCGGCTGCACCCCCCGCATAATACATATGGCCATGATCTCGGTCATGGTCAATCCGGATCGAGCTAAAAAACTTATCCGGCTCATTAGGTAAAGAACGTCCATGTCATCTTCCTCCAAGGAGCTCCATGGACGCCAGCTCTGGCGCTTCTTCAAGGGGGCGTTGTCGAACTCAGGAAGGCCGATTCTAATAGGATCAGGGAGGGGGACTTCTTCTAAATAAAACCATTTTGAAGGCCAGTCTTCGGACGTCTTCTTTGGGGTTCTGGACAGGTATCCGGTCCCGGCAATACGCCACACTTCGGCTCGGCCCACTTGATATATTGACCCCCTCTGAGAACGGGGCACAAGGCAAAACAACTTCCTCCAGAGAGCGAAATGAGCTTCACAGCACAAAAAAAACTCGCAAAGGGCTACAAATCCCGCGATATGCAGCATGGAGGCAGGCGTAAGGTTATGCAACTGGAGGCCGTAGAACTCCAGGAGCCCTCGGAGAAACGGATGAATTGGAAATCCTAGCCCTGTTACCAAATAAGGGACAAGGCATACCCGCTCTCCCTTGGAGGGATTGGGAAGGCTCTCCGCTTGCTCTCCGCCATTATAGGTGGCAAGCCCGGCTCGAACTGGGACCATGTACGCTGGGGGAAGAAATCCCTTGGTCTGAAGCATCACTAATTTGCTGTGCGGGACAGAACATCTCTCCCAATCTCCAGGCTTGGGGCTAGGGGAGCGAGAGAAGGAGCTGCATCGACCGGCCATGATGGAATGGATCTCTGTCGAATGCGCTCCGATGAAGGATCGCCAAGGGAGGATGGTGTGATTTGGATCTGAATCATCATCTTTTTAATAGGAAGCTCATTCACACAGCTAGGGGGTAAATGTAAAAACACCCTGGCTCTTCACATTCGCTCGACACGTGGAAAGTGGCCATTATTGGGCGTGGAAGCCAAGGAGTGCAACATTAACAAGAGGCCGGACACTATTTCGACAGGTACACAGAATTTGGAGAGGAACCCGCCTTGCAATACCGAAGACAATACTGCACGCCGGACTCATCGTCATTGAAGCCTGGTTCAGGGGCTACTGAGGGAGTCCTGGATTAGGGGGTCTCCGGACAGCCGGACTATATCCTTTGGCCGAACTGCTGGACTATGAAGATACAAGATTGAAGACTTCGTCTCGTGTCCGGATGGGACTCTACTTGGCGTGGAAGACAAGCTAGGCAATACGGATATGGATATCTCCTCCTTTGTAACCGACCTTGTGTAACCCTAACCCTCTCCGGTCTCTATATAAACCGAAGGGTTTTAGTCTGTAGGACAACAACCACAACATACAATCATACCATAGGCTAGCTTCTAGGGTTTAGCCTCTCCGATCTCGTGGTAGATCTACTCTTGTACTACCCATATCATCAATATTAATCAAGCAGGACGTAGGGTTTTACCTCCATCAAGAGGGCCCGAACCTGGGTAAAACATTGTGTCCCCTACCTCCTGTTACCATCTGGCCTAGACGCACAGTTCGGGACCCCCTATCCGAGATCCACCGGTTTTGACACCGACAGGAAGCCTCTCCATTCCTTTTCCGTCAATGTTCTTATCCAGTGATTTTCATGAAGATTCTAACGTTGCTTCAAGTTCATCATTCGTCATTTTTTTCTTCTCTGGTGGATCCAATTGAAGCTTGGTTGATCATATCATTTTCCTCATTTCAATGCTTTCTCATGCCGGTGCAATTCTTAATCATTCACCTCTCACTATTAAATTGTTCCGGAGTGCTGAAGATATCTCAGAAGATTCAAGTTTCCATTCTCAATGCGTTCAAGTTCTTTTGATGATGTTATCTCATTCAAGCCTTTTAATTCAACTGGTGCAATCTCCTTTTCTGGTAATTGTTCAACGGTGTATCTTTTGAGTGGGCCCTAACCCACATGTCTTTTTCTAGGATCTTACTACTCTTAGCAACTAAACCAGTATCAAATACTGAGGGGTTGCTATAAAGACTAGTAAAGTACACATCAATAACATGTATATCAAATATACTTTTGTTCACTTTGCCATCCTTCTTATCCGCCAAGTATCCAGGGCGGTTCCACTTCCAATGACCATTTCATTTGCAATAGAAGCACTCAGTTCCAGGCTTGGGTCTAGCTTTGGGATTCTTCATGGGAGCAGCAACTTGCTTGCTATTCTTCTTTGAAGTTCCTCTTTCTTTCCCTTTTCCCTTCTCTTGAAACTAGTGGTCTTGTAAACCATCAACACTTGATGCTATTTCTTGATTTCTACCTTCACCGATTTAAGCATCGCGAAGAGCTTGGGAATTACTTTCGTCATCCCTTTCATATTATAGTTCATCACTAAGTTCTAGTAACTTGGTGATAGTGACTAGAGAACTTTATCAATTACTATCTTATCTGGAAGATTAATCCCACTTGATTCAAGCAATTGTAGTACTCAGACAATCTGAGCACATGCTCACTGGTTGAGCTATTCTCCTCCATTTTGTAGCCAAAGTACTTGTCAGAGGTCTCATACCTCTCGACTTGGGCATGAGTCTGAAATACCAATTTCAGCTCTTGGAACATCTTATATGCTCCATGGTGTTCAAAATGTTTTTGAAGTCCCGGTTTTAATTCGTAAAGCATGGCGCACTAAACTATCAAGTAGTTATCATATCGAGCTTGCCAAACGTTCATAATGTGTGCATATGCTCCTGCAATAGGTCCGTCAGCTAGCGGTGCATCAAGGACATAATTCTTCTATGCAGCAATGAAGATAATCCTCAGATCATGGACCAAGTCCGCATCATTGCTACTATCATCTTTCAACTTCTTTTTCTCTAGGAACATATCAAAAATAAATGGGAAACTACATCGCAAGCTATTGATCTACAACATACATATGCAAATACTATCAGGACTAAGTTCATGATAAATTAAAGTTCAATTAATCATATTACTTAAGAACACCCACTTAGATAGACATCCCTCCAATCATCTAAGTGGACACGTGATCCATATCAACTAAACCATGTCCGATCATCACGTGAGAGGGAGTAGTTTTCAATGGTGAACATCACCATGTTGATCATATCTAGTATACGATTCACGCTCGACCTTTTGGTCTCAGTGTTCCGAGGCCATATGTGCATATGCTAGGCTCGTCAAGTTTAACCCGAGTATTCCGCATGTGCAACACTGGCTTGCACCTGTTGTATGTGAACATAGAGCTTATCACACCCGATCATCATGTGGTGTCTCGGCACGACAAACTGTAGCAATGGTGCATACTCATGGAGGACACTTATACCATGAAATTTAGTGAGAGATCATCTTATAATTCTACCGCCGCACTAAGAAAAATAAGATGCATAAAGGATAAACATCACATGCAATCAAATATAAGTGATATGATATGGCCATCATCATCGTGTGCCTTTGATCTCCATCTCCAAAGCACTGTCATGATCACCATCGTCACGGGCTTGACACCTTGATCTATATCGAAGCATCGTTGTCGTCTCACCAACTATTGCTTCTATGACTATCGCTACCACTTAGTGATAAAGTAAAGCAATTGCATGGCGATTGCATTTCATACAATAAAGCGACAACCATATAGCTCCTGCCAGTTACCGATAACCGTGTTACAAAACATGATCATCTCATACAACAATTTATATAATCACATCTTGACCATATCACATCACAACATGCCCTGCAAAAACAAGTTAGACGTCCTCTACTTTGTTGTTGCAAGTTTTACGTGGCTGCTACGGGCTTAGCAAGAACCGTTCTTACCTATGCATCAAAAACCACAACGCGTAGTGATTGCTTTTTGATCTTCAGAAAGAACTCTGTTCATTGAAACCGATTCAACTAAAGTTGGAGAAACAAACACCCACTAGCCACTTGGGTGCGAAGCACGTCGGTAGAACCAGTCTCGCGTAAGCGTACGCGTAATGTCGGTCTGAGCCGCTTCATCCAACAATACCGCCAAATCAAGAATCAACTAGTGACGGATAGCAATATGTATATACCTACGCCCACAACTCCTTTGTGTTCCACTTGTGCATATAACATCTACGCATAGACCTGGCTCGGATGCCACTATTGGGGAACACAGTATTTCAAAAATTTCCTGCGCACACGCAAGATCCATCTAGGTGATGCATAGCAACGAGAGGGGAGAGTGTTGTCCACATACCCTCGTACACCATAAGAGGAAGCTTTATGACAACGCGGTTGATGTAGTCGTACGTCTTCAAGCCCTGACTGATCCTAGCACCAAAGGTACGACTCCTCCGCGATCTGCACACGTTCAGCTGGGTGACGTCCCATGAACTCTAGATCCAACTGAGGTCGAGGAAGAGTTTCGTCAGCACGACGGTGTGATGACAGTGATTATGAAGTTACCGACGCAGGGCTTCGCCTAAGCTCTACAACGATATAACCGAGGTGGAAATCTGTGGAGGGGGGCACCGCACACGCCTAAACAATCAACTTGTGTGTCTATGGGATGCCCCCTGGCCACGTATATAAAGGAGGGGAGGGAAGAGGTGGCCGGCCCTAAGGGGGCACGCCAGGTGTGGAGAATCCTACTAGGACTCCCCAGTCCAAGTAGGATTCCCCCTCTTTCCTATTCGGAGTAGGAGAGAAGGAAAGAGATGGAGGGGGAGAAGGAAAGGGGGGGCGCGCCCCCACCCCTTGTCCAATTCGGTTTGGGCAAGGGGGAGGCGCGCGCCACCTCTTGGCTCTTCTCGCCTCTCTCCACTAAAGCCCAATAAGGCCCATTACTTCTCCCAGTGAATTCCTGTAACTCCCCAGTACTTCGAAAAATACCCGAATCACTTGGAACCTTTCCTATGTCCGAATATAGCCTCCCAGTATATCGATCTTTATGTCTCGACCATTTCAAGACTCCTCGTCATGTCCGTGATCTCATCCGGGACTCCGAACAACCTTCAGTACATCAAATCACATAACTCATAATGCCAACCATCATCGAACGTTAAGCGTGTGGACCCTACGGGTTCGAGAACTATGTAGACATGACCGAGACTCATCTCCGGTCAATAACCAATAGAGGAACCTGGATGCTCATATTGGTTCCTACATATTCTACGAAGATCTTTGTCGGTCAAACCGCATAACAACATACGTTGTTCCCTTTGTCATCAGTATGTTACTTGCCCGAGATTCGATCGTCGGTATCATCATACCTAGTTCAATTTCGTTACCGCAAGTCTCTTTACTCGTTCCGTAATACTTCAACCTGGAACTAACTCATTAGTCACATTGCTTGCAAGGCTTATAATGATGAGCATTACCGAGAGGGCCCAGAGATACCTCTCCGATACACGGAGTGACAAATCCTAATCTCGATTTATGCCAACCCAACAAACACCATCGGAGACACCTATAGAGCATCTTTATAATCACCCAGTTACGTTGTGACGTTTGATAGCACACTAAGTGTTCCTCCGGTATTCGGGAGTTGCATAATCTCAAAGTCATAGGAACATGTATAAGTCATGAAGAAAGCAATAGCAATAAACTAAATGATCATTATGATAAGCTAACGGATGGGTCTTGTCCATCACATCATTCTATAATGATGTGCTCCCCTTCATCAAATAATAACACATGTCCATGGCTAGCAAACTTAACCATCTTTGATTAACGAGCTAGTCAAGTAGCGGCATACTAGGGACACTTTTTTGTCTATGTTTTCACACATGTACTAAGTTTCCGGTTAATACAATTCTAGCATAAATAATAAACGTTTATCATGATATAAGGAAATATAAATAACAACTTTATTATTGCCTCTAGAGCATATTTCCATCACATACAAGCGACCCGGCCGTCCCAGGCAGCTCACCATGTGCGTGCAGGGGCCGACGGAGACCGGTCGCGAGTACCTCGCACGCTGGACCGAGCTCCGGAATAGCTGCGAGGGCATCCACGAAGTCCAGGCCATCCAGTACTTCGTCAACGGGTGCCGGGATGGCACCCTCCTCAAGCACAAGCTCTTGCGCTCCGAGCCGGCCACCATGGCCGCGCTCATGGTGACGATGGACAAGTACGCCAACGCTGACTCCTCCATGAAGATCCAGGTGGCACTGGACGAAGTTGGCAAGGCAAAGCCGGTTCCCCCCCCCAAGCCGGCCAGCGAAAGCAGCCGTCAGAAGCACAACCAGCAGAACAACAAGCGCAAGGATGACCAATCGGCTCAGCACTATGACAACCGGCTCATCACGGCCGCCAAACAGGCACCCACGGCCGAGCCGACCGCCAAACACCGGCAAACCGGCAAGACGGCATGGAAACCCGCCATGAGTTTTGAGGAGATGCTCGACGCTCCATGCAAGCACCATTATGGCGTGAGGCCATCGACGCACATGCTTAGACAATGCGCCATCACCAAGTGCATCATGCGGGCGACATCCCGCCTCCTCCGGCCCCGGCTCCAGGAGCAGGGAAGCTGCCTCCGCCTCCTCCCCTGCCTCCGGCTGGCGGTGCGACGTGGGACAATGTCTACCCCGCCCAGAACGCGACCTACGTCGTCTTCACCACCCTCGGCGTCGACAAGTGTAGCGAATGCCTGCTTTGGCAGGAGGTGCACACTGTCATCCCGGCCAAGCCAGAATACATGCATTGGTCGGAGCGCCCGGTCACCTGGACCCGGGAAGACCACCCGACTGTCATGCCGAACCCGGGTGGCTATCCCCTCGTCCTCAACCCCACCATCATTGTGCCTCGGCGCATGTGCAAGTTCTCTCGGGTCCTCATCGATGGCGGCAGCAGCATCAACATCCTCTACTGCGACACCATGACCAAGCTCGGCCTCGAGGCCAAAGACCTGGAGCCGACCTGGACGATCTTCCACGGCATTGTTCCCGGCCTCTCCTGCACCCCGACCGGTCGGATCCGGCTCGACGTCCTGTTCGGCACCAGCGATCACTTCCGACGCGCGCCG
>NW_024119419.1:0-9428 GCF_003073215.2 Triticum urartu
TTGGATACTTTGTTCTTGAATGCCTCCAAAGGAACCACGGAGGACCTTGGCGGTCACCCGGCAAGCCTTGCCGCGGGATGCTGCGACTGCCCGTGCACAAGTTCGGGATACTAGGGTACCCCTACTCTAGTACACCGACACAGGTACATTTTCAAAAATAAATTTGTGTAACAGGTTTGCTGCTGTAACTTGTTGCTCTAATCAAGTTACTGACTACTCAACTTTTCAGGAAACAAGAGAAACTCCAATGCCACAACAGGTTCCTTTTGCAAACTTGTTTGTTTAACTGCTTTGCTGCTGCAACCGATTGCTCTAATCACGTTACTCGCTACTCAACTTTTCAGGATCCAAGAGAAACTCCAATGCCACATCAGGTACCTTTTGCAAAACTTGTTTGTTTAACTGCTTTGCTGCTGCAACAACCGGTTACAAATGATGTTAATAACTACTTTTCAGCATCCAATTGAAACTCTTTAATTCCTTGTTTGTTTAACCGGTTTGCTGTTATAAGTCCCAGTTGAGATGTTTTGCTAACTTCAACTTTTTGGAATCCAATCGGAACTTTAAGGGCAAAACAGGTTAGCCCAAGATCAAAGAGCGAGGTCCCCATGGACGTTGTATCATCCCACAGTAGTGGCACCGGCCCAATCGTGCATCATGAATTGCCAACTGCTGATGCTCTAGAGGCTAAACTAGTGGTAGAAAGAGATTCTGCTTCTGCACTTAGAGATGAAGTTGACATGTTGAGGAAGAAAACAATACAATCACAAGGAGTACTCAAGACAACCATTAAGTATTTGGTGGACTTCAAAACGAAGCAAGCTGAGACTGACCACATTGTTAAGGTCCTGAAGGAAAAATGAAATTAAATTCCCACTTGGTAAATCATAGGTGAAATGTTCTTTCCATCGTTGAATAATCTTTGTGTTGTTTGTTCATGTAATCAATCAAATCATTTGTTTTAGAAATCATGTAATAATTGTTTTTTGTTTTTTGGTTTGTAATTTTATTTGAGCACAAGTCTGTATTAATTGATAAGACTCGGAGACATTTCATTTTGATTGTTGAGCCAGACCTACAAATATGCCAATTGGACTGAATGTGCATTCAGCAATAATGTTAGTATAGATGGACCATAAGTGGCACGCATCAGAAAGGCCCAAGATGCTGTAGTAGCTTCGCTAAAAAAGGATATTGTTCCAGCAAAAAAAAGTACAGTGGCCTGGCTTATGTATGTTAGTTGATATTATTGATCCATATACTCTAAAAGTGTTTATATGTTTGTTAGTTATCTACATTCTTGGTTGATTGACTCGGTATTTGAATCTTGATACATCGCTTTTGTACATATCTAAATGGGAGTACACATTATGCTGCGCGTGACATTTGAGTTGGACATAAAGTGTTCCAAATATTCGAATTCACCTTAAACTGGATTCTAGCTTCTGAATTTGAGTATCGGCATTTGTAAATCATATTCATATATGACAGTGGAATACATCTTTGTCGTGCTTTTGAACATAGATAAAAGCACATAGAATGATTTATAAAGATGCGTATAGGAATACATAATGGATTCAAATTTAGTTGCCAGGGTAAACATGGATGCTTATTGTCCCAAAATTTGAAAGAAGCGGCAAAATGTCCACTCCCACGTCGGCTGCCCGCAGCCAAGTGTTTGGGAGATGGAAATTACTATCTACCCATTACACGGACAATCCATCGACCCGATTTCCACTGCTTTCAATAGGGGTAGGTTAGTAACTTCAATTAGACGTGACACGACCGCCTCTAAGCCCATTCCGACATGGTGGGCGCCAAACATGGGCGGCAAAACACATTTGATTCAAGATTGTCCGAAAGACCTCTGTTTCTCCCTCCATTTCCCCATTCATACACGGTGGGCGGCAAAACAAACTTGACTCGGCCAAAATCCATGTAGGCAAATACTTTCAATAGGGGCAGGTTTGTAACTTCACTCATACATGACACAACCGCCCTACCTGTCAACCCCGTTCATACACCGTGGGCGCCAACCATGGGCGCCAAAACACCCTCTCCTCGCCCGAAATCACTCTGGGCAAATATTGGGGAGATGCGAGATTACCGTCCTATCCCTAACCGACGAGACGTCCAAATTTTAAAGAGGGGCTAAGTTCGTAACTTTCCAACATTTTAGACAGGCGCCTCCCAAAAACATGGTTCCCCATACCTCTCCCTCCATTTTCCCATTCATACACTGTCCGCGCTAGAACACCATCCCCGCACCAGCCTCCTCCGTCCGCCACCACATGCATCGACGCCGTCCTCCACCCTATCCATTCGCCGCCGTCCTCCACCCCATCCATCGCTGGCGTCCTCCACCCCATCCATCGCCACCGTCCTCCACCATGCCAGAGCGCCTACCAAGACCGCGTCGTCCACTGCTAGAGATGGACGTTTCTCATCCACGGCGACGGACCAAGAGCCTTGCATCGCGTCCTCTCGCTTCATCGGCGCCATCATCCTCTTTGTTGGGGCCGCTCACACGACCTTCTCTTCCACCGCAATGGGACTTATCCCTCGATGCACCCGTCTACCGTCGGAGATCTGCTTCAACGCCACCAACAACCATCGCACCCCCGATGCCTACACGGCGCCGCAAGATAGGTGGTACTTCATATCTCCACAACTTTTTGATCTCAACCAGAAAATAGATTGTAACTTGGTTACTGTACTTTATTTTCAGCTCTTAGAATTTAGTTCTTAGTTCGAAGCAAACAATGGATGCTAAATAGCATTTCCCCGGTTTGCAGCTTTAAATCTGCCATGGCACAATCATAATAGGGTTTAATTGATCATGCTTAGGGTTTAATTGATCGTGTTGGTTCCGTGGTGGTTTCTTTAATAGAAATCGGAGGCGAAACCCTCTTTTGCTCAAAAAAATGCTTAGGGTTTCCCCCTTTTATGATCACTATACGTGTCATAATAGCACTGCTACACCCATCAAGCTAAACAAGCTTAGTTGTTGAAATACAAATATGATATTATTAAAATAGAGTCATTTAATTGGTCAGCTAAATGTTCCTAATTTAGTTTTGAAAATGCATGTTCGTGCTCGGGTGTGTATCTCTACAGGGTGCCCACGGTGGGCCGCGGCCCACCCTGTGATTTTGGGTCGGCCCAGGCCCCGATTCCCCTCTGTTCTGCTGTGCGCTTCCGATATCTACTCGCCTCCAGCCGCCTGCCTCGCCGGCGACTTGCCGTCCCCGGATGGCGTGACTCTAAGAGGAGCGGACTAACAGGAGGTCAGGAGCCGCTCGCCCAACAGCGTCACCCACTAAGCCAACCTGATTTATCCTGAGATACGTCCTCAACACTCAACAGCCACTCCTCATCACCCATTTTCTAATTGATTCATTACTCATTAGGCAGGACTGTCATTAGGGTTTGTTGTGTGCTGAGTGCTACCTACACTTAATGGTTCAGATGTATTTCAGTGATCTTTAGTACCTGTAAAGTTCACAGTGTTTCAAATTCCAGCCCTAGGAACAAACACTAGTCATTTTGGATTGTTGGTCGTAGTGACATTGACCCAGATTACTACTACAGGCCAGGTTTGTTGACAATTTTACTTGTCTTTCTTACTCATTCGATATTATATCCAATTATTCATGTCGATTAGTTGCAAACAATAAGTGCTAGACAAACTTCTTGATTCAGATTTTGGACGGTCTCTTACTACAGTTACAATTCTGCCTACCTTTCCTAGTACGCTCACAAGTAAATGATTGATTCACTACATCTATGCTTGCCTTGTCATATTTGTTATCAATATTCTTTTAGGGTGGACCACCCTGTTTCAAAATACTGGAACCGTAGACATGAGTGAATAATATTTCTCTGTGTTATCTCTTCCATTATGTGTGGGCAATGAGACTGCATTGTATAGAAAGAAAGTGTCATTTCTAGCTTTTACATAGACTACGATCTTTTACATGGAATACAATTTGCCTACTTGCTTTGTGTCGCACTACCAGCACTCCACCCTTGAAGCTAAACATTATGCCATTGATAATTCCTTAGTTTATTTGTTCAATTACGAATTTGATATGATTCTAATGTTCCTAATTCAGTTTTGAAATGTGTGTCTGCTTGTTATAGAGAGATAAGAGGTTTGTATTTCTGTTTGTGGTCTGGTCAGCACGGTTGGGGGGTGAACTATGCATATGTAGGGGTTTATAGGGAGACACTCTTCGAGTTTAATCCGCAATGCATTCCATAGATAATCTGACTATTTTTTATGTTTTCATGAATCTCAGATTCTGAATAGCTTCATAATGATTATGAGCTTGTGCGCATGAAAAGAATAAAGCAGAACAATGCTATGGCTGTCAAACATGGCATTACGGGACTAAAATCAAGTCTGGATGCAATGCAATCCAAACGCTCTCCACCTACAGATTCATGCTCAGAATATGATCCTAAAAGTGATTCTGAGCTAGATGGAGACCTAATTCAATGTAGCTCCCTAGTGGAGGAGTCAGAGGCAGATGCCCTATCTTATTCACCCATCAAGGTGCTTGCTCTAACTTTCCAAGGTTATATTGGTCGCACATATTTTGCAGCTAAAGCTTTGCATTGCTTCTACTTTGTTGCACTGCCATTAGCTTAGTTTACACATCGTGTATGTGAATATGCCATGCCTATCCATTTTCAATACATATTCCATCTATCATCATACCATATTTATCCATTCAAATGTTGTTCTTGTGTATCAAACGTTCAAAAGGAAGAGGGCGATTGCTGATCACAGAGGAGCACGAGCAAAGTATTTGGAAAAGGTAGTGACACCTGATAAATCAAATAGCCCATTAGGTGTAATTGCAATATCACCTGACCCACAAAACACCCCAACTCTAGCAGACTCTAGCCCTACTACACTGGTCATTTCTGATGCCCCAACTTAGCAGGCCCCAACTGCAGCAAACAATATGATGATGCCAGTTGACATAACACCAGCTCTAGGACGCAAAACCCCCATTCCAGCAAAGAGAACACCAAATCCAGTTGCCAAATCCCTTTTCAAACGAGAGAGAGCCCCAATTGCAGCAAATAGGACCCATGTTCCGTTTCTTCCCAATTTAGAAGATGAAGCTTATATTGTTGTCAGGAACTTTGTGTGCATCTTTCCTTCATGGAAATATTATACCGCAGACATGGAACAATTTCCAGTTTTCCTCCGCAACTTACGCATAAGTAATGTACTAATGTTATTCATGGTAATTACTGCATATGTTTCTGCTGACAGAAGACACAAGATTACATTCTTTTAAATAGGTGAGGACCAAACCGGATTGTCAAGACGAGCAAGGGTTGGTTGCGCTTTTCAAGCACTCGTTGATGATGTATCATTCCTACCTGAGGCAAGCGCACTTCGATGGCAAGCCTCTAAATGAAATTTCTGTAAAGTCTCTCGTGCTACATTTATCCGACAGTGATTGGAATAATCTTGTTACACATTGGTCTCGTCTGTAGCGTAAGGTACTGTCTATGATATCACATCACAATTTGAACTACATTTCTGCATTTTCCTTAATGTCTCACTTGTACGAAAACTGTTAGCAGAAGAACATTCATTCTCAAGGGACCACAGAATCTCGCAACTATACTGCACACCGCATTGCTCTTGTGAGTACCTTTTGCCCTGTATGACCATACTTACTTTCATAGATGTTTGATTATGTAGCATCACTGCATATGTTAGCCTCATTATCGTCCATTTGGTGGACATTATAAGATCCGTATGGACTCTTACATAAATTTAGAATCAACCCAATGCTTTTGAAGAGGTTTAGCTCTATAGTCCTCTTGTAAGGACTAAACGTCGTCTATCACTATACTTACATTAACAGCTACTCCCTCCGTCCCATAATATAAGAACGTTTTGTACAGTACACCAGTGTTCAAAACACTCTTGTATTATGGGAAGAGGGATTGCTTCATTTTATAGCATTCTACATCTTATCTCCCTCGCCCACCATTTACTAAAAAAGATCAGATCTATATTTAATCTTACAATGCTTATGAAGAAGATTTTGTGCTGAAATTCTTGAGTTATCCTTCCCTTGCCATGGAGAAGGGCATTATAAAGCCGGTGTTAACTGTTAATGTAAGTCAGTCCTTCTAAAGCCTTTATCCTCAACTGCTGTTTAATTTGCTCATACTCCCTATCGTTTACTATTGTTTAGTTTGCTGTTTCAATAAAATTCACGTTCGCAAGAACCGTAATTTCCAAGTTTTACTTGTAAAACCAAATTCCTTATTCATACCATGCACATTAGTCAATACTACTCCCTATATGTATGCTTGTTTTTGTGGATCTATAATCCAGTGTGTGGTGAAGCAGCCCACGTTTGCACCTTGTCATCTCCTGTTTTATCTTACTGATGTGGCTGATGATATGAACAACATGCCATGCACATTAACCAAAATAGATACAATGATTGTCTTTGCCCTTCATCTATGCTAGTTATGTTGACATGGTAATCCAATAGTGTGGTGAAGCTCCCCGCATTATGAACAATGCCAGATTATGCTATTGATATTTTGAACTTACTCTTTATTTTCTAATTCGAAATTGGATGGAATTGACAGCACACTTATCATCTTTTTTTAAACATGTGGAAAACCTGTCATCTCTCTGCTTGTTTTAGGGTGATATGCCTGATGGCATGCACAAGTCTGCTGAAGGCTATGAGACAAACCCAACATATATTGCAGCAAAGAAGGCAAAACATCTTGAATATAGCGAGACAACCCCAAAGTCTTGTCTTGATGCAGTGTTCAAGTTATTTGAGACTAGCAGTCAGACAAGCTCACAGAATTCGCTATCTGAATCAGTTCTACTTCTTCAGTCCCAAATTCTAGCAGAAAGGCATTCTGCAACTCAACTTCGACTTGAAGTCCAATCATTAAGAAAGATTGCAGAGAACACCAATGAGAACCTCATTGCTAAACAGCTACACCTGGAAGCTATGACCGACATGCTAGGCCAGTCTCACAGCCTTGCTCAGTAGCTTGCGCAGCAGTTCCCACGCAAGGCTAACCTTTCTTGAACTGTCTTGGAAGTGGTCTCGGTTCAATATTATTTTGTTACGTTGCAATGGTGCCCAGTTTTTGTAATCTGCTTCTTCGTTGTGCTTTATGATCACTTGTGGTGAACTTTGATGCCCAGTGGATGTAATATACCATAAATCTTTTATTGTATAGTGTAGGTTTGTTCTTAATTCCTACTAGTTACTGACATCATTCGCTTTCTGAAAAAAATTCTAATGTAGTCGACCGGGCCGAAACATTCGCCTCTAACGGGCCTAGTTTTTAACGGGCCACAATTGGGCCGACCTGCATCCTTCATGGGCCCGAATGACCATTGGGGCCTTCACACTTTGCGCCAGGCCCACAACTTACTCCGGCCTATATTCAGCCCAAATTTTAGTTGGGCCTTTTGTGGACCCAGCGCTTAGATTGGCCCAGGTAGCGTTCGGCCTTTAACAGGCTGAATATTCTACTAGCCTGTTACGACCCAGAAGAAACCATGGGCCTTTAGCAGGCCAAAATGTATGTTGGGCCTCAATTTTCACTAGTCGTCGACGGGCCTTCAGCAGGCTGAAATGTAGACCGGGCCTTTTTTGGCCCAGTTATATGACGGGCCACTACCAGGCCGAAGCATATCTTGGGCCTTAGTTGGCCCACTGATATCATGGGCCTTTAAGAGGCCAAAAGCTTAGTACATGCATCAACGGGCCGAATTATACGACAGGCCTTTAATAGGCCCAAAGTCATGTTGGGCTGAACTGTTGCTACCTTTATCACTGGCCGTTAGTGGGCCGAATGTCGCATCGGACCATATATGGCCCGTGGGCAGCACAGGCCATTCCCAGGCTGAAAGACACACCGTGCTGAAATGGGTCCATGTCTACATCGGGCCTCTAACAGGCCGAAATTCACTGGGCTGTAATTGGGTCCAAATATTCGACGAACAATTAACGGGCTAGATCTGGCTTCGGGCCATAAATGGGCCTTTATTAAACATGTCGTTATTGGGCTGGCCCACTAGTACCTGAGTAAGTACTACGGGCCTTTGACTGGGCCGGCCTTTTTAACCTATATGGGCCTCTGTTGGGCCCTGCCATATGTCGACGTATCATAGGCATGTCTCCTCCAACGGACGGTCGACATCTGGCCCACCGAGGAGCAGACACGTGTTTCCTTCGGCCAATGAGAATTTTACACATGGAAAATCACCATTGGTCCAGGCTGTTAACGGGTTATCGGATCCAAAACCGGACCCGATAGCTTAACGGCGAGTCGTTATGGTGGATGCCACGTGTCGGTCACCCTTGACAAAAGCACTTCTATGATGCGCGATTTATCGTCATGGAAGTGGACACTTCCATAATGATAATTTTGGTAATGTCATGGAACACTTCTACGACAGCACAGGTATGACTATCTTCATTCTGTCATAATTTTTTCATGGATGTGCATGCATGACAGAAAACGTTACCTACTGTGACAAACACGTATCATCACGGAAGTGTCTTTTTTTGTAGTGTCAGTTGGTCCAAAGGCTCGTCTACTATCTGAGTGAAGTATTGTCCGCCTCCAAGCAGAATTACCCCCACTACCATAAGATGTGCTACAACGTGTACTTTGCCGCCAAGAAGCTCAAGCAATATTTCCAAGAGCACTCCATCACGGTTGTCTGCACCGCTCCACTTGCCGAGATCATAGGCAACAGAGATGCATCGGGCTGGGTGGCGAAATGGGCCATCAAGATGGCTCCTTATACCATCCTCTACCAGCCCCGCACCGCCATCAAGTCCCAAGCACTGGCTGACTTCCTCGTCGACTGGGCCGAGACCCAGTACCTGCCGCCAGCGTCGGACTCCACTCATTGGTGGATGCACTTTGATGGCTTGAAGATGCGCACCGGTCTGGGAGCCGGCATCGTCCTCACCTTTCCCAAAGGCGACAAGCTCAAGTACACGTTGCAATTTAACTTTGCCGCCTCCAACAATGTGGCTGAGTACGAAGCACTCATCCACAAGCTCCGACTACCAAAGAAATTGGCATCCGCCGAGTGCTCTGCTACGACGACTCGGACTTGGTGGTCCAACAGTCATCTCGTGACTGGGACGCCAAGGATGCAAACATGGCGAGCTACCGCTTCCTCGTCCTGCGGATCAGCGGATATTTTGACGGGTGTGAGTTCCTTCACGTTCCACGGCCGACAACGAGCAAGCAGATGCCCTGGCACGGATTGGCTCCACCCGGCTAGCAATACCAGCCGGTGTCCCCCTCTAGTGCCTCGGCAAGCCGTCTATCAGGCCTTCACCGGAATCAAAGTCCATCTTTGTGCCGGCTGCTCCCGGAACAGTGGGATC
>NW_024119420.1:0-11703 GCF_003073215.2 Triticum urartu
CTCTCATACAATGTTTGTACATTCAACTATGTTTCCTGTTTATCAACCATTTGAATTGAAGCGGGTGATTGCAGTATCTAGCATAGTAAAAACACGGTCTTCCAATAAAACAGTGCTACCTCTTGGTGGAGATAGCACCCCGGTTGTACATGCACGAGAACCATCCCTACCACACATAACCCAGACTCTCGCAGATTGTACCCCTACTGCGATGGACAGAGAACCAGCTTCACCCAATATAACCCCAACCCCAGCAGGTAGTAACCTAGTTCCTGTTGACACAGCACCATCTCCACCATAGAGCTCCCAAACAAGAGCAGTTAGTAAGGCAGCTCCAGTGCCCAAAGCGCCAGTACTACCACGGCGAACCCCAACTCCACCAGTTAGTGCACATATTCCTGTGGAGGAAGCACAACCAGCCATTCATAGTTTAGCATCTATCGCATTTGATGTTGTTAAATCGTATGTGCGTATATTCCCATCATGGAAATATTATACTGAAGATGAAGGAAAATGCCAGTTGCAGGTGTTTGTCCAGGAGTTATGTGTAAGTAATGTTATTCATGGCAATTACTTTGCTTTCTCCCATACATTCTACCTCCATGATGGTTATAATACAGCAAATTTTCCCATTTTTCTCTATAGAGAAGGACCTATTTGGAAACTTAGGATGAGGTAACATGTGCTAATACCTCTGCTATCTTCAAGAATGCTTGGTGGCAGTATCGGAATTACCTGAAGAAAACGTACTTCACTGGCAAAGAAACTCATCAAATTCCCTTACGTTCTCCTGAGACACATTTACTGGACGATGACTGGGAACGCCTTGTTCTATGCTAGTACCAAACCAAGTATGTGGTAAGGTCTATGAGCTCTTTTTTAAAGTACTATATGCTTGCGTCTTACTGTACTCTATTCATGTAGAACAAGTGCTTAATCCTGAAGAACAATTGTTCTCATTTAAGATTCCATTGCTATCGTGCATACTGCTTTGCTCTTGTATCACTGTATTTACTCATACAAACTTATTTTTGAATTGAAGGATCCAATCGAAACTCCAATGGCACAACATGTATGTTTACGCATGTTTTTTAATAGGTTTTCTCTTATAAATAGCTCGGTTGATTTCAATTTCAATTGTGTATATAGTTGACTTCTCATATCATGCACATTACTAGCATCACAACAGAGCCAATAGTGTTGTTGTACATGTAGACCCGTGGTACCCATCTGAAATCTTGTTGTGTCGTGTAGTTTCTCACGCTTTGTATTATTTCAGTGTTGCTTTCTCTTGAACCGATATGATTTGAACAGTGTCTCTATTTTGATTTGGCAAGACAATGCAGTGACCACAGGACATTGATATATGTTTGTTTTATGCTTTTATAATGTACTACTTGGCAATAGAAGACTTGGTAGTTTAATCTTGTCCACCTTACTAATGAACTAGTTCACCGAAATGAGTTTCATATACTAGTAAATGCTAAACCTGTTATGTGTCTGCTTGTTTCTTATTTTAGAATGCTGACAGAATATTGGGGAAGAGTGCCTTACTAAGCAATGGTAAAGGAAGTAATGCAGATAAGGTTTAGGATTGTGATACATCCTTGTTGGTCTCCAACAAAGCTGATAAAACAGTTAAGGAAAACTATCTTGAAGACAGTGAGACAACCCCAAAGTCATGTCTTGGTTTAGTGTTCGAGTTACTGGCCACTACCGCTGGCACAAGCTATTCAAACTCACTGTCTGAATTAGTTCGATTTCTTGAGTCTCAACTACAAGCTGAAAGACATCGATCAGCTGTGCTGCGACAAGAAGCGGAAGGACTGCGGAAGTCCCTGGAGCATTCAGATCCATACTTTCTGGTGTAACAACAAGCGTTGGAGGATTTTAGCGCCAAAAAGGACAAAGCTAATAAGCTAGCTAAGCTTATTGCTAGCATGGTGGATACCCAGGATAATGTTTCTTGAGCTCTTCTGAAGTTGTTTTAGTTATGGACTTGTTTTGTTGTCGCGTTTATTTGCACTGGTGGCCAATTTAGACGGCAGTGTATGTAATATGCTGCTTTGTTCCCTATATTTGCATTGGTGGCGAACTTTGATGCCCAGTGGATGTAATATGTGTAATAGCCGTAATAGCCTAGCGTTAGTTGCTTGCTTATTTATTTCCTTATTGTCTTCTTTAGCTATTTGCTTGTAGTCACTGCAGTTCTTTTTCCGCGTTTTTCTAGTGGCTACAATAACCTATTTGTGGTAACTACACCACAATAACCATGGAAACACACAGACTGTTGTAACCATGGGCCTCCTGCGGGCCGTAGGATCCATGGTCCTTCTACGGGCCGTAGGATCCATGGGCCTTCTTCGGGCCGTATGATCCATGGGCCTTCTACGGGGCGTAGGATCCATTGACCTTCTACGGACCGATCCACGGGCCTTCTACGAGGCGTATAATCATTTCACCAAACATGGGTCGTACTATTCGTGGACCATAACGGGCCGTTAATAGGCCGTATTTGATAACGCTATGAAAACAGCCCAACGGGTTAAAGGGCCACAAACGGGCCGAATGTAACCACAGGCTAAATTTGGCCAACAAACAGAACAGGCCAGTAAAGGACCGTAACTAACCGAATTCTGGAAATGAGCCCAAGAATAAATGGGCCCTTAGAAGGCCGAAAGTAAACATGGGCTGGAAATGGCCGACGGAATAATGGGTCGTTAATGGGTATAAAGCGATACACTGTTCATTATGGGCTAGTTTCATCTCGGGCCTTTAATGGGCCCAAAGTTACAAAGGGCCTCCTATGGGCCGAAAGACGTCATGGGACATACATGGGCCAGAAGTTACAACGGGCTGGTATCATATTGGACGGCCCAGATGACGCTACTGGGCCAAATTCCGTTAGGCCGTGAGTTAGCGGGCTGTAAATGGGCTATATGTGAATAGGTCGTTATCAGGCTTTCCGTGGGCGAGCCCGCTACCTTTTGACCAAGTTAAACGGGCCGGCCTTTTCACTAGAATGGGCCTATGTTGGGTCGTGCCACGTGTCGATGAATCATAGGCTCCTTCGGTCCAATGAGTGGAGCCGACACGTGGTTACTATAGTCATTGAGAATTTTACATGTGGAAAATCCCCATTGGTCCGGGCTGTTAACGGGTTTTGGGATCCAAACCGGAACCCGATAGCTTAACGGCAACCCATTACGGTGGATGCCACGTGTCGGTCACCCTTGACGAAAGAACTTCTGTGACGCGCGATTTATCATCATGGAAGTGGACACTTCCGTGATGATAATTTTGGTAATGTCATGGAACACTTCTACGATAGCACAGGTATGACTATCTTGATTCTGTCATAAAATCGTCATTGATGTACATGCATAATAGAAAACGTGACCTACTGTGACAAACATGTATCATCACGGAAGTGTATTTTTTGTAGTGAAAACTGGCGTGCATCCATTGTATGCGAACGTAGAGTCTATCACACCCGATCATCATTTGGTGCTTAAAACGATGAACTTTCGCAACGGTGCACACTTGAGGAGAACACAATTTTATCTTGAAATTTTAGTGAGGGATCACCTTATAATGCTACCGTCGTCCTCGGCAAAATAAAATGCATAAAAGGATTAACATCACATGCAAATCATAAGTGACATGATATGGCCATCATCTTGTGCTTTCGATCTCCATCTTCAAAGAACCGGCATGATCTCCATCGTCACCGGCATGACACCATGATCTCCATCGTCACCGGCATGACACCATGATCTCCATCATCGTGCCTCCATCGGGGTTGTCACGCCAACCATGCTTCTACAACTATTGCTACCGCTTAGCGATAAAGTAAAGCATTACATAGCGCTTAATGATTGACACGCGGGTCATACGGTAATTAAAGACAACCCTATGGCTCCTGCCGGTTTTCGTATTCATCAACATGCAAGTCGTGATAATCTATACAAAACATGATCATCTCATACATCAAATATATCTCATCATGTCTTCGGTCATATCATATCACAACACACCCTGCAAAAACAAGTTAGACGTCCTCTACTTTGTTGTTGCATGTTTTACATGGCTGCTATGGATGACTAGTAAGAACCATCCTTACCTACGAAAAGCCACAACGGTGATATTTAAGTTGCTATTTAACCTTCTACAAAGACCGCCTTTGTCGAATCAGATTCAACTAAGGTGGGAGAGACAAACACCCGCCAGCCATCTTTATGCAACAAGTTGCATGTCAGTCGATGGAACCGGTCTCATGTACGTGGACATGTAAAGTTGGTCCAGGCCGCTTCATCCCACAATACCACTGAATCAAAATAAGACTAAGGAAGGAAGCAATCTGAATATCAATGCCCACAAACTCCTTTGTGTTCTACTCGTGATGCCATCTACGCATAGACCTAGCTCATGATGCCACTATTGGGGAACGTTGCACGGGAAACAAAAAAATTCCTACGCTCACCAAGACCAGTCTAGGAGATACACATCTATGAGAGGAGAGTGGTGTCTACATACCCTTGTAGACCGAAAGCGTCAACGATCTAGAGATTGTGGTTGGCGTAGTCGTACTAGCGTCGAGATCCAATCCGATCCAGGTACCGCACGTGCGGCACCTCCGAGTTTAGCACACGTAAGGCTCGGCAGAGTCCTCTCCTTCTTAATCTAGCAAGGGAGGGAGAGGAGGTAGATGAGATCTGAACCAACACGACGGCGTGGTGGTGGTGGTGGCAGCAGAACTCCGGCAGGTCTTCCCCAAGCGCGTACCGGTGAAACGTGGGAGGAGTTGGGAGAGGTAACGGGCAAGGGTCAAAGAGCGGCTGCCCCCAACGCCTCCCCACCTTTATATAGGCGTGGAGGGGGCTGGTGGCTTGCCCTCCAAGGCCCTAGGGTCGTTGGTCAAAGGGGGAGAAAGGAAATCCCTCCTTTCCTTCCCCACCAATCGTTATCCCCCCTTTTAGGTATCATGATCTTATCCCTTCGGGATATGATACTATTCCTTTTAAGTCAGGATCATGGTGCGCCTAGACTAGGGTTGTGGGGACTCTCGCCACTACCCATGTTCATGTGGGTCCCCCATGCAGGTGGGCCCCACTCTGGAACCTTCTAGAACCTTCCCGGCACAATACCGAAAAAACTCGAACTTTTTTCGGAACCCCGATAACAACTTTTCATATATGAATCTTTACCTCCAGACTATTTCAGAGCTCCTCGTGACGTCCCGGATCCCATCAGGGACTCCGAACAACCTTCGGATCTTCCACTATTAATATCTCAATACTACCCTAGCGCTACCGAACGTTAAGCATGCGACCCTACGGGTTCGGGAATATGCAGACATGACCGAGACTCCTCTCTAGTCAATAACCAATAGCGGGACCTGGATGCCCATATTTGTTCCTACATATTCAACGAAGATCTTTATCGGTTGAACCGCGATGTCAAGGATTCAGCTAATCCCGTATGTAGTTCCCTTTGTCCATCGGTATGTTACTTGCCCGAGATTCGATCATCGGTATCTCCATACCTTGTTCAATCCCGTTACCAGCAAGTCTCTTTACTCATTTCGTAATACAAGATCTCGTGGCTAACTCCTTAGTCACATTGCTTGCAATCTCATTGTGATGTTGTATTACCGAGTGGGCCCCGAGATACCTCTCTGTCATACGGAGTGACAAATCCCAGTCTCGATCCATGCCAACTCAAAAGATACCCTCGAAGATACCTATAGGGCATCTTTATAGTCATCCAGTTACATTGCGATGTTTGATACACACAAGGTACATACTCCTCCGGTGTAAGTGAGTTGCATGATCCCATGGTTATAGGGATAGATACTTGACATGCAGAAAACGATAGTGATGACCCACAAGTATAGGGGATCAATTGTAGCTCTTTTCGATAAGTAAGAGTGTCGAACCCAACGAGGAGCAGAAGGAAATGACAAGTGGTTTTCAGCAAAGTAATGTCTACAAGTGCTGAAATGGTAAGTAACAGAGTAGTTTGAGAGCAAGATAATTTGTAACGAGCAAGTAATGATAGTAGTAACAAAAGTGCAGCAAGGTAGCCCAATCCTTTTGAAGCAAAGGACAGGCCAAAACGGTCTCTTATAGTAAGCAAAGAGTTCCTGAGGGTACACGGGAATTTCATCTAGTCACTTTCATCATGTTGGTTCCATTCGTGTTCGCTACTTTGATAATTTGATATGTGGGTGGATCGGTGCTTAGGTGATGTTCTTACTTGAACAAACCTCCTACTTATGATTAACCCCCTTGCAAGCATCTGCAACTATGAGAAAAGTTTTAATAATAAATTCTAACCATAACACTAAACTTTTGGATCCATTCGGTCCCTTATGGAATAGCGCATAAACTAGGGTTTAAGCTTCTGTCACTCTCGCAACCCATCATCTAATAACTACTCCACAATGCATTCCCTTAGGCCCAAATATGGTGAAGCGTCATGTAGCCGACGTTCACATGACACCAAAAGGGAATCACAACATACATACTATCAAAATATCGAACACATATCAAGTTCACATGATTACTTGCAGCATGATTTCTCCCGTGACCTCAAGAACAAAAGTAACTACTCACAAGTGATAAAAATGCTCAAGATCAAAGGGGTATTAAATAGCATATTGGATCTGAACATATAATCTTCCACCAAATAAACCATATAGTAATCAATTACAAGATGTAATCAACACTACTAGTCACCCACAAGCACCAATCTATAGTTCCGGTGCAAAGATCGAACACAAGAGATGAAATAGGGTTTGAGAGGAGATGGTACTGTTGAAGATGTTGTTGGAGATTGCCCTCCCCAAGATGGTAGAGTTGTTGGTGACGATGATGACGATGATTTCCCCCTCCGGGAGGGAAGTTCTCTCGGCAGAATCGCTCCGCCAGAGGGCAAAAGTGCTCCTGCCCAAGTTCCGCCTCGAGACGGCGGCGCTCCGTCCCGACTCGAGACGGCGGTGCTCCATCCCGAAAGTCCTCTCCTTATTTTTTCTAGGTCAAAATGACTTATATACCAGAAGATGGGCACCGGAGGTAGGCCGAGGGGAGCACAACCCACCAGGGCACGTTTGGGCTCCCTGGCGCGCCCAGGTGGGTTGTGCCCACCTGGTGGGCCCCCTCTGGTACTTATTGGCTCCAATATTACTCAAATATTCCATAAAAAATCTCCGTAAAGTTTCAGCTTGTTTGGAGTTGTGTAGAATAGGTGGCCTGACGTAGCTTTTCCAGGTCCAAAATTCCAGCTGCTAGAATTCTCCCTTTTTGTGTGTACCTTGCATATTATGAGAGAAAAGGCATTAGAATTACTCCAAAAGTATTATTATGCATAAGAACATCATAAATAGCAGTAGGAAAACATGATGCAAAATGGACGTATCAACTCCCCCAAGCTTAGACCTCGCTTGTCCTCAAGCGAAAACCAAAATCGAAAAACATGTCCACATGCTTAGAGAGGGAGGTGTCGATAAAAACAAAATACGGACGTAGAAGCATCATGTAGATTATTATAACAGCAACAAATTTAAACATAAGACTTTTATCATAGAATTTTTATCATAGACTTCTCATGAATAAGTAACAATTCATCACACTATTGAAGTATAAAGCATAAACTCTATTGGAAACCAACAAACTATGTTCTGAGTCAACTTTGCAACTACAGTTCATCATCTTTTCAGGAAGGGTCATGTATCGGAGCCTTTAGGAAAGTCCACATACTCAACCATCATATAGTCTTCTATGATTGCTAACACTCACCGCATACACATGAGCAAAGCGTTTTGACCAAACACATAGAAAGATAGGGGCTTATAGTTTCGCCTCCCAACGTACTCACCTCAAGTGTGATGTCAACAATAATAACTCATGCCACCCATATTCAACTGGACATATGTGCCTAGATCTTTCCTCACCGCATAATGCTTGCCAAAGGAGAAAAATAAAAAGGAATGGAGAGAAAAACTTTGACTCTTGCATAAAAGTAAAAGATAGGCCCTTCGCAGAGGGAAGCAGAGGTTTCCATGCGCTTATTTGTTTGTATGCTCAACCCCTTAGTGCAAATGAAAGTCACGTTGTATTGCCCCTTGTGATGGCAACCTTTATTATGCAGTCTGTCGCTTTTATTCCTCACCATCACAAGTTAGTACAATGCTCAATTTTCTCTTACGCTAAATGATCTCACACTTTTAGAAGCAATTTTTATTGCCTTATTGCACCGATGACAACTTACTTGAGGGATCTTGCCCTAGGTAGGTATGGTGGACTCTTGAAAATAAGATTTGGGTTTAAGGGCTTTTGGATGCACAAGTAGTATCTCTACTTAGTGCGGAATTTTTAGCTAGCAAAGATAGGGGGCAAGCACCACATGTTAAAGGATCTACGACAATATAACTTCTATGTGAATATGAATAAACATAAATCATTAAGTTTTCTTCCTTGTCAAACGTCAAAATTTTTGGCATATAATATTTTGATGGGGGCTCACAATCATAAAAGATTTCGAGGATAGTGTATTTATATGTGAATCTTCTCTTCCTTTATTAATTCTTTCATGAGTTGCATCATTTACCAATGCTATGTTTGTCAATCTCTAACAAAATTTCCTACTTATACTTTTCCTTATGTGGTGTCATCACCTACCATAAGATTAGCATATGCTCTTTTTAATTTATTTCCTTTCTTTTTATTGCAACATGAAAGTAAAGAAAGCAAAAAACTCAAATTAAACTTTATTATATATCTCGCACATGATTACAAGGATAGATCAGTAAGCAAACTCTCGAAAAGAAAGGATCGAACTAAACTTTTTTTCCTCTAAAGCAAAAGATAACTATGGATCGAACTAAAATAAGTAAAGGCAAAAGATAGTGGGGTGATACGATACCGGGGCACCTCCCCCAAGCTTGGCGAAAGCCAAGGGGAGTGCCCATACCCGATACTCAATTTTCTTTTGGTGATGAAGAAGAAGGTGGTGGTCATGAAGTGGAGGGTTTGTCCTTCTTCCTCAGCTTACGCTTGAGGATGGAATTTTCCTCCTTCAATTCACCGATCTCCTGCTCAAGCTCCAGTACCTTTTTGCATAAATCTTGCTTATTTTCCTGCAAAAGGCGGAAGAGTATAAACTGAACCTTAGGCCTCTTTGCTTTGTTGGGGAGGCTGGACTTCTTGAATTCCACATGCATGTCCCCAGGTTGAGGCAACGGGGCTTCATCCTCGTCTGAGCTCGTCTCCTCCTTCTCCCTAGGATAATAGTCTTCCTCTTCCTCTGAAGTCCAGCCATAATGCTCCACATCCCCATAAGACTTGGGGTTTGCGATGAAATCAGCAACATAGATCTCACCCTTAGAGTCTTGGGATGACATATTTTCAGATCTATCAGGGAAACAACAAGAAAAGAAAACAAAAGACTTTTCTGCGATACGGTGGTCAATAGGTTCGGGGGTATATAAAGATTTTTTTATCTTGGGAAACAAGCAAACGGTAGAAAAACGGAGTCCATAAGGTGCCCGAGGTGGGCACAACCCACCTGTGCGCGCCTGGCAAGCCAGGCGCGCCCTGGTGTCTTGTGCCCACCAGGGTGACCTTCCTGGTTGTTTCTTATTTTCCTAATTTTTGTTACATTCCAAACTGCCAAAAAAATATTTTTGCGGATTTTTCAGAGTCCGTTTACTTACCGTATCACGTACCTCCTCTTTTTTCACAATTTTGGAGTGTTCCGAGAGGACTCTTTTATGTGTTCTTCCAGTGTCAATGTTTGGATAATATTACTTTCAACATTAATGGGCATACCTGAGATATAATGTTTTATTCGTTGCCCATTAACAATCTTCAGGTTAGTACCTTCGGCATTGTTTATTTTGATAGCTCTAGACCGATAAACCTCCTCGATAACATAGGGTCCTTCCCATTTAGAGAGGAGTTTGCCTGCAAAGAATCTGAAACAAGAGTTGTACAAAAGAACATATTCTCGAACTTTAAATTCACGCTTTTGAATTCTTTTATCATGCCATCTTTTAACCTTTTCTTTAAACAACTTGGCATTTTCATAAGCTTGGGTTCTCCATTCATCCAATGAGCTAATATCAAATAACCTCTTTTCACCGTCAAGTTTGAAATCATAATTGAGTTCTTTGACTGCCCAATATGCTTTATGTTCCAACTCAATAGGCAAATGACAAGCTTTTCCATAAACCATTTTATAAGGAGACATACCCATAGGATTTTTATATGTTGTTCTATAAGCCCAAAGTGCATCATCTAATTTCTTAGACCAATTCTTCCTGGACCTATTGACAGTATTTTGCAAAATTAATTTTATTTCTCTATTGCTAAGTTCAACTTGACCACTAGACTGAGGATGATAAGGTGATGCAATTCTATGGTTAACATCATAC
The DNA here is from genome assembly GCF_003073215.2 of Triticum urartu. Lineage (NCBI taxonomy): Eukaryota > Viridiplantae > Streptophyta > Magnoliopsida > Poales > Poaceae > Triticum > Triticum urartu. Next base: position 10,436 of record NW_024119420.1, read on the forward strand.
TTGGCAAACATTTTACGGAAAGCACCATGATAAAGTGTGAACCACCATCAGTCATTAAATATCTAGGGACTCCAAACTAATTCATAGGCATTTCTTGACGCTTACTGATATTACATATTCTTTGGCATTCATCACAAGATAAGATGAACTTACGGGCATCCTTGAAGAGAGTAGGCCAATAAAATCCAGATTGCAATACCTTGTGAGCAGTTCTGTCTCCAACATGATGCCCTCCATAAGCTTCGGAGTAACATTTCCATAGGATTTGTCCTTGTTCATGCTCAAGTACACAACATCTAATGATACCATCTACTCCTTCTTTATAAAGATGTGGGTCATCCCAAAAGTAATGTCTTAAATCATAGAAGAATTTTTTCTTTTGTTGGTATGTAAAGCTAGGTGGTAAATTTTTAGCAACAATGTAATTAGCATAATCAGCATACCAAGGAGTGTTATTAGAAACATTTATTGCAGCTAACTGCTCATCAGGAAAACTATCATCAATAGGTAGTGGGTCATCAAGCACATTTTCAAGCCTAGACAAGTTATCAGCTACTGGGTTCTCAGCTCCTTTCCTCAGTAATATGTAAATCAAATTCTTGTAGCAAGAGAACCCATCGAATAAGTCTAGGTTTAGCATCTTTCTTTTCCATAAGATATTTAATAGCAACATGGTCAGTGTGAACGATAACTTTAGAGTCAACAATGTAAGATCTAAATTTATCACAAGCAAAACACCACTGCTAGAAATTCTTTTTCAGTAGTAACATAATTCCATTGTGCACTATCTAGAGTTTTACTAGCATAATGAATAACATTTAATTTCTTATCAACTCTTTGTCCTAGAACAACACAAACAGCATAATCACTAGCATCACACATAATTTCGAAAGGCAAGTTCCAATCAGGTGATTGAACAATAGGTGCAGAAATTAAGGCTTTCTTGAGTGTTTCGAAGGCTTCTAAACAATCATCATCAAAAACAAAAGGAACATCCTTTTGCAAAAGATTTGTAAGAGTCCTAGAAATTTTAGAAAAGTCTTTGATAAATCTCCTATAGAAACCAACATGACCTAGGAAACTACGAATACCTTTGATGTCTTTAGGACATGGCATTTTCTCAATTGCATCAACCTTAGCTTTGTCCATTTCAATACCTCTTTCAGAAATTTTATGGCCCAAGACAATATCTTCATTAACCATAAAGTGGCACTTCTCCCAATTCAAGACAAGATTTGTTTGCTCGCATCTCTGCAAAACTCGATCAA
>NW_024119421.1:0-15860 GCF_003073215.2 Triticum urartu
TTTTTTTGTTGTTGTTGTCGTTGTCGTCGTTGTAGTCGTCGTCGTCGTCGTCGTTGTTGTTGTTGTTGTTTTTGTTGTTGTTGTTGTTGTTGTAAAGGTGCGTTAGGTGCAGCCGGTGGTGGTGGTGGAAGACGCGCGAGCAATTCATTAAACCTGTCATCGAGCTTTGTTTCGAACGTCTTCTCCATGTCATCTATCTTCTCCATGGCCTCTTGATAGAGGCAAAGGTGTCCCGATGTTTCGATGAGATGGTGGCTATCGTTTTCTGTGGGAGTCGACCTTGACGATCTGACTACGAACGTGCGAGACGTCGCGCCTTAGCAATCGCTAAACCAACTTCCGAGGGGTTATTGACCACGCCGGAGCACGATCAACCTGACCACGAGGGCCTGTTTTCCTGCGAGCAAACGAAGAACAAGCAAGAATCTGAGATTGCAATCTGGATATTGCGAATATAAGATGAAAGCTTTATTGATCAAGGTGGGGTTCTGTGACGTCTTGGTCTGGTCGTTGGACACAAACGAAGTACGCGAAGTTGCAGCTATGGCGAACTTTTAATCTAAACAAAACCCTAAGTCTAAACGACGCCCTAAGGGCTGTATATATGGAGGAAGAGAGGGGAATTTCGTGGCCCTTGAGGGTGGGGTCCGAAACCAACCCTAACTCTTGCTTCCCCACACATACGGACTCTAAAAATACCCTATACTTAAGTATTTCGAAATTACATGGGCCTAGCCCATTAATAAGGTGACGCAGCACCTAGAATAGCCTATGGACGAATATTATGAAGTGGCATCTTGTATATTTCGTCCAAGGCTTCATGCACTCCTTATGGCGGCTTCAAAGTCCTGAAATCATCACTTGTAACTCCGTTCTTGATCCCCTTGCGCATGCCATCAACTCCATTCGTGTTCTTGCTCCAATGTTCATCCTTCTCCAAGCTAGGACCTTCATTTGTAAGCAAAACAAATGTATCCAATTTAGGCAGCATCATAATCTCATGAACATTAGAATCATTACCAAGAAACGAAAGTACCTGGTAATTTAATTGGCGTGCGCGAGCTCTAGTAATGGTCCAGTATATGTAACAGTAGGGGCTGTGGGTGTAACAATGGTATTGATGTCCTCATCAGCATCGGCCTCCGGAGTCCACTCGAGCGGCCCCTTCTTCTTCATCAACTTAAAGAATGGGAGGGAGCGCTCCCCCAGCTTGGAGATGAAGCACCCTAGCGCGGTCGGGCACGGTCACACAGCCCGCCAGCTTCTGCATTTCCTTAAGGGTCTGTGGCGGACTCATCCTTTCTATCGCCTTGACCTTCTCCGGGTTTGCCTCAATCCCCCTGTGTGACACAAGAAAGCCCAATAGCTTGCCGGAGGGGACGCCAAATGCACATTTCTCTTGGTTGAGCAGCAGGCCCACCTTGCGCAGGCTGGCGAACGTCTCTTCTAGGTCTTCAATGAGGGTTGTTGCCTCCCGAGATTTCACCACTATGTCATCAGCGTAGGCCTCAGCATTTCTCCCGAGCTGCCGGCCCAGAGCGATGTGCATGAGCCGTTGGAAGGTCGCTCCGGCGTTAAGTAGCCCAAAGGGCATGCAGGTGTAGCAGTACACCCCGCACGGGGTCAGGAAGGCCATCTTCTCGACATCCTGCACCGCCATCTTGATTTGGTGATACCCCAAGAATGCATCCAGGAACCATAGCAGGTCACACTCAGCAGTGGAGTCGACGATCTAGTCGATGCGCGGCAGTGGAAAGGGGTCTTGAGGGCACGCCTTGTTGAGGTTGGTGAAGTCAACGCACATGTGTTCCTTCCCGCCTTTCTTAGGGACTACGACCAGGTTCGCCAGCCATTCTGGGTACCACACCTCCTGAATGACACCAGCGTCTTGCGGCTTTTTGGGTTTTTTGGTTTCTTGGACAATGAACTACTGCTTCTCTATGGACTGCTGTCGTGCCTTCTGCTTCACCGGGCGTACATTGGGGCACACATTCAGGTGATGCTTGATCACCCCCCTTGAGACTCCAGCCAGGTCCTTGGGCTCCCATGCGAACACCTCCTTGTTCGCGCGCAAGAAATTGACTAGCGCCTTTTCTTGGTCTGGGGCGAGTTTGGCACCTATGGTGAACGTGCCTACTGATGCCCCATCTTGGTCGACCGGCACCTGATTCGTCTCGGCCCAGTCTTGAGAGAACAGCTGCTTCTTCTTCGCCGGTGCAGCCCCCGGGGCCTCAAGGACCTCTCCTGCTTCCGGCCGTGCGGCAGCCATGGCCCTGAAGGCGAGCTTGAGAGCCGCTAGTGCCTCCTTGGTGTCCCCGGCCACGGGGAGGACGCTTCTGCTTCCTGGCATCTTCATGAGGTTGTAGGCAGGGTGAGTTGCTGCCATGAATTTGGCTAAGGCCGGGTACCTGAGGATGGCGTTGTACGGGAGGCCGATATGGGCGATGTCAAAGTCGATGAGCTCGATGCGGTAGTTGTCGCGGATACCGAAGGTGACGGGGAGGCGGACCTGCCCCAGGGGGCTGGTGGAGCCGTCGACGACCCCGGAGAACGGCTTGCTGGGGCGGAGCCAGCCATGGGATACATGGAGCAAGCCGAAAGCTTCCACGGAGAGCACATTGAGTCTGGCCCCGCCGTCGATTAGAGTCTTTGTTACCGCCATGTTACAGATGGTGGGGTGTAGAGCATTGGGAGTGCGCCTGCGCCCGTGGTAATCATGGGATGGTCTCTTGAGTCGAAGGTGAGGTCAGCCTCGGGTGCCGCCCATCCCAGAGGAGTTCCCTGTCGCACGCATGCGACACCCGCTTGACGAAAGAACTGCTTGATATGGCGGTCCGATGGCGGAGCCTGAGAACCGCCAAGGAGGGCTACGACGATGTGGGGCGCCAGTGTCGCGAAGTGCGTAATGAACAGGCCCCGCAGCTCTTCCCAGGAGGCCATAGAAGATTCCGGTAAACAGAGAAGCCAGGCGCGCGGTACGCCACTGAGGGCCATGGGGAAGCAGTTTGCCATGACCTTGTCATCGCTGCTGGCCGCCTCGATGCTTAGCTCATAGAGTTGCAGGAACTCCACAGGGTCGGGGATGCCGTCGTAACATGGAGGCAGGTCAAGCTTGAACTTGCCTGGCCAGACGATGCTGCGTAGCTCAGGGGTGAAGGCGCGGCAGCCCGCTGTGGTCACCGGAGCTCGTCGTGAAGTTGGAGCCTGATCTTGGTGCTCATGTTCCACCACTGCAGGTGGCGCGCGGTCTTGACATGGTGGTGGAGGGAGCGCTGGAGCACCTTCTTGCACTCGTTGGACCTCCCGTCAGCTTTTTTCTTCACATGAGAGCGCCCTGCACGGTGGGTCGCGCTGTGGGGCCGCGTGTCTTGGACCGAGGGTGACGTCCTGACGGGGAGGTGATGAAGGCGCTCCATGGGCTATGTTGGTTGTAGCAGGCGGGAGAAAACTGCTGAAAATTAGGCTGCTCGGCTTAGCAGCAATAGAGAAGGCACGGAAAAAACATGCAGCTAGAGTTCGAGGGCTACGACTCCGGGATGCAAACACAAAGTTCTTCCATGCCAAGCTGACGTCCAGGCGTTGGAAAAACTTCATTCACTATATCCAGCGCCAGGGGCAGATCATGCTAGCTCATGAGGATAAGGCCACAGTGATCGACGATCATTTTGCTGCAATTCTGGGCGCGCGGCCAGAGCAGCTCGACGCTCAGCATGGGCTCGGTGAGCATCAGCCATGGAGATGGTGGAGCGGCAGCGAGTTGATCGGCGGGGGAGAAGCTTCGACGCACCCCTACCTTGCGCGCCAAATGTTGGATCCTGGGCTCCACAGATCCGTGAGTGGTTTGAAAACTGGAGTGCATATGAAGAACTCCTTCTCCCTAACCTGCTAGCCCAATGATTCCACAGCCTAGCTCGATGAACCCAAGGGACAAGAGACACAGCAGTTTATCCTGGCTCGGGCCACCTTGCAGTGTTTTACCCTACTCCAGCTTTGTGGTGGATTGCCACGAGGGGTTGAGGATGAACTAGTATAGTGGTTGAACAGCCTTATGAGGTGAGGTGTTCTTGGGCTCGATGAGCTGGTGGATGTGAGGATGGTCTGAATGATCTGCTCCCCTCTCGGGTTGTGGCTAAGTCCTATTTATAGTGGCCTTGGTCCTCTTCCCAAATGTAGGCGGGAAGGGATCCCACAACGGCCAAACTCAAAGGGAGACAACTAGTACAAGTTATCCTGACAAAAGTAGTCTTTGCCTACAATGGCTCTGGTGGTGACGCTGTTGTGGGCTCCACGATGACCTCCATCCTGTCGTCCTAGCGGTCTTGGTCTCGTTGCACCAATATGGAAACCTTTGCCCAATTCCTCGGGACTCCGCGCCTGCGCTTGCCTCCTTGGCGCAAAAGGGGAAACCGGTACACTGCGCCCACTAGCGCCCGCCTGGCCTTGGTCGTCATGGCTCACGTCATGTGAACCTCACGAGGTGCACCTTGCCTTGATATCTCTGCTCCTCGGGGCCAGCCTAGTGAGGCCGCCCCCAGGGAGGTCGTGGTATCATCCGCCTCGCGAGGCTTGGCCCCTCGCGAGGGTCTTGAGTCGTTGTTGCCGAAACTGGGTCATATCGGGTCGCTGATAGAGCCACGCAGCGGGTCGTAGGCAGGCAAGTCTGGTACCCCCGTTCCCAGGATGCCGACAGGATCCTATTTCAGATATCATGGCATCAAGCCATTTATCGGAATCTGGGCTCATCATAGCTCCTTCATAGTTCGTAGGTTCGCCATGGTCTAGTAACATGATACGGCCATGACATAATCGATTGTTGATGCTACTAATGTTGAGCAAGTTAAGGAGTCAAGCCATGAAAAAGTTGTGAAAAATAATGCCATGCATACGGCTCGATTTCATGAGGGTGGTCGTGTGCATCAAGTATGTGGACCGAGAATCTGTCCTGTAATGAACGGACCAAAGAACAATTATGTGGCATGTTTATTGAATTCAAGAAAGATTGTCACGTCGGTGCATGGTCCGGTCCACATGGTGTCTAGAGGTGTACGATTAAGTTCAAGCAAAGAAGAGATACAACGAAAGTCATGTACACCTGAGATGGCAAGAGACCAAGACAGTTTCCAAAACAAAAGGGAAAGGAAACTAAACCAGTCAGATTAGAAGAAAATACTAGAGACAAAAGAGGAATCAACGCCAACTTCAGTAGAGCCTAATTTTCGTACGCCACTGTTTTAACTTATGATAGGCAGAATCATAATGGATATTTGTTAGGATTCACTACTTAGGTTAGTTAGCTAGCATGGTACGGGTATGAGCCCTTTTCCTTTTCTAGTTAGGATTCTTTTCATTTGTTATTACTAGTATCATTGGCAGGTGACGTGAGAGACTAGGAATCTAGATTAGAGTGCACCACATAAAAGCTAAGGCCTTTTCCATGTACGAGACATATTAGTTTTGAGTTTTATTTTGAGTATGACATATACAGAAAAACGTCCGAGTTACGGGCGGCCATATCTTGTGTATTATCTATGATTTTCCTATCATGGATATTTACTAGAAATGGAGGGTTGATCATCACATCGACGCTTACGTGCTGATCTAAGGGGGTCAATATTATCTTGCGGGTGATAATTATCTTGAAGGTTGCAAGGAGTAGGGGGACGAACTGTTGATCAAGCATCGCCGTGAAAGATCGGGCCATCTACATGCTCAAATTAGAGTCTCGCTAGTCCGTGCCTCATCAAGTGGTATTCAAAGCTAAGGTTAGTCACGGCGATTCAGTTTGCAATATCATCTACGGAGGCGAGTATGGAGGTGTTGAGCAGGAACATATCGATGGAGGAGGAAGGCATCGGCGAGGTTGTTCTTTTTCACACACGTTGCATCGTGAAGGAACAGTGTGTCAATTTGACGATCAGTGAAGGTTCTGTAGTCAACATGGTGAGCATTGAGGTGGTGGAAAAATTGGGCCTGAATATGGCGCCTCTTGAAAGACCGTACACGTTGAAGTGGTTCAAAGGTGAAATCAAAATTACGCATCACATTGTACTAATTTTTTATTTGGGAAAAAATTGTTGTGCGGAATTTTTTCACGTTTGTCCAATGCCCATGGTCTCCTGCCATCTGCTACCTGGGAACCCATGGTGCAAGCGCGTCGGGGCTGTTCGGAATGTTAAGAAAAATAGTTATTCTCTATCATGGAGAGGACAAAGATTTTGTTTTATTCCTATGCCAGTGGATGTGTTCATGGCAGATTGAAAAGGCTGTTTGTAGAAAAGAAGAGAAGAGCAAAAACAAATAGAGGAAGAACTTGATGCACCAATGAAGGGGGTAAGTCTTTTGGTGGAAAAGGTTCAAGGAGATGGTGATGCAAAGGGGCAATGATGGAGTGTTTTTAAAACACAGTGCAACATCAAGAATTGTGCTTGCAAGTTGATAATTGATGGTGGTAGCTTTACAAATGTCATTAGCAAAGATCTTGTGTAGGCATTGGGTTTGTCCATGTGGCGACACCCGCAACCGCACCATGTGGAGTGGCTATACAACTCCAGGAAATTGAAGATCACACATAAGGTACGCGTGAAGTTTGCGGTTGGAGATTATATTGATAAGGTGGACTGTGATGTTGTGCTGATGGACGCCTGTCAGTTTCTATTAGGAAGACCATGGCAATTCAATCATGATGCGGTGCATGCAGGAAAATCCAACACATACACATTCGTGCATGATGGAAGGAGACATGTACTAAAACCAATGCCAGATTCTAGAATAAAAATAGAATTACAAGTGCCGAACAAATCAATAGTACCGAAAATAGAGTCAAAACCAAGGACGGTTTTGTTTAAAGGGAGGGAGGATGATATGGCCATGACATCATCGATTGTTGATGCTACTGATGTTGAGCAAGTTAAGGAGTCAAGCCATGAAAAAGTTGTGAAAAATAATGCCATGCATATGGCTTGACTTCATGAGGGAAATGATGATCGTGTGCGTCAAGTATGTGGACCAAGAATCTGTTCTGTAATGAACGGACCAAAGAACAATTATATGGCATGTTTATTGAATTCAAGAAAGATTGTCACGATGGTGCATGGTCCTGTCCACATGACGTCTAGAGGTGTACGATCAAGTTCAAGCAAAGAAGAGATACAAGGAAAGTCATGTACACTTGAGATGGCAAGAGATAAAGGTAGTTTCCAAAACAAAAGGGAAAGGAAACTGCACCAGTCAGATTACAAGAAAATACTAGAGACAAAAGACGAACCAACGCCAGCTTCCGTAGAGCCTAATTTTCGTATGCCGCCATTTCAACTTATGATAGGCAGAATCATAATGGATATTTGTTAGGATTCACTACTTAGGTTAGCTAGCATGGTATGGGTATGAGCCATTTTCCTTTTCTAGTTAGGATTCTTTTTATTTGTTATTACTAGTATATCATTCGCAGGTGATGTGAGAGACTAGGAATCTAGATTAGAGTGCGTCATATAAAAGCTAAGGCCTTTTCCATGTACGAAACATATTAGTTTTGAGTTTTATTTCGAGTATGACATATACAGAAAAATGGCCGAGTTACGGGCGGTCATATCTTGTGTATTATCGGTGATTTTCCTATCGTGGAAATTTACCTGCAACGGAGGGTTGATCATCACATCGACACCTACGTGCTGATCCAAGGGGGGTAATATTTTCATTCATGTATTTTCGTATGGGGGTGAAAATTATCTTGAAGGTTGCAAGGAGGAGCAGGGGGACAAACTATTGATCAAGCATCGTCGTGAAAGATTGGGCCATCTACATGCACGAATTGGCGTCTCGCTAGTCCGTGCCACATCATAACATGACTTCCAGGACAGGATTACCGTACCACTCTGGTGTGGAACATGCTGATAGCGACAAAGATGTCCCATCTTTCGATGAGATGGTGGCTATCGTTTTGGAGGAAGTCGACTTTGACTATCCGACTACGAACATGCGAGGACGTCGCGCCTTAGCAATCGCTAAACCAACTCCGAGAGGTTATTGACCACGCCGGAGCACGATCAACCTGGCCACAAAGGTCTGTTTCCTGCAGGCAAACGAAGAACAAGCAAGAAACTAAGATTGCAATCTGGATATTGCAAATATAAGAGGAAAGCTTTATTGATCAAAGGTGGGGTTCTGTGACGCCTTTGTCTGGTCGATGAACACAAATGAAGTACGAGAAGTTGCAGCTATGGCGAACTTTAATCTAAACAAAACCCAAAGTCTAAACGACGCCCTAAGGGCTCTATATATGGAGGAAGAGGGGGGATTTCGTGGCCCTTGGAGGAGGGGTCCGAAACCAATCCTAACTCTACTTTCCCCACACATACGGACTCTAAAAACAGCCAATACTTAAGTATTTCGAAAATACATGGGCCTGGCCCAATAATAAGGTGACGCAGCACCTAGAATAGCCTATGGACGAATATTATGAAGTGGCATCTTGTATATTTCGTCCAAGGCTTCATGCACTCCTTATGGTGGCTTCAAAGTCCTGAAATCATCACTTGTAACTCCGTTCTTGATCCCCTTGCGCATGCCATCATCTCCATGTTTGGTCTTGCTCCAGTGTTCATCCCTCTTATCCATGCCAGGCCCTTCATTTGTAAGCAAAACAAATGTATCCAATTTAGGCAGCATCATATTCTCATGAACATTAGAATCATTGCCAAGAAACGAAAGTACCTGATAATTTAATTGGCGTGCACGAGCTCTAGTAATTGGTCCAGTATGTATAGCAACAGGAGCTATGGGTGTAACAATGGTATTGATGTCCTCATTATCCTCCCCTTCTTGAGATGAAGTCGTCCTCGACAGAAGCTCATCTTCCTCACCCAAATAAGGCTTCAAATCTGCAATGTTAAAAGTGGGACTAACCCCAAAATCTGCAGGCAGCTCAAGTTTATATGCATTATCATTTACTTTCTCTAACACCTTAAAAGGACCATCAACACGTGGCATTAGCTTTGATTTGTGCAAATTAGGAAATCTATCCTTACGCAAATGTAACCAAACAAGATCTCCAGGTGCAAACACAACATGTTTTCTACCCTTATCTCCAGCAAGTTTATATTTAGCATTCATACACTCAATGTTGACAGGAGCAATGGATTAAGAGCCTTGTGCTTTACCAACTGAGCAGTGGACCCTTCAATATAATGGATTAAAAGCTTTGTACCTTGAATTGTTGATAGGAGCAATTGGTAGCCCCCAAGGGCCGGCTCATTATGATGTGATGATTCGGGTCTTCAATAAGGTGAGCAAACAATGACTTTGCATTAGCCCCCAAGTGTCATGGTGCATGCTTGCAGCGACATGAGACTTGTGTATTTGATCTAATCCCAACTTGAATAATGTAGCCCCCAAGTGCCGGGTCGTAAGCCTGCAGCGACTCGGGACTATTCCCTCCATTGTAGAATAAAACATATCCATTGATAAATAATAACCGTTGCGCTTGAAGCGACTTTGAAAACCTGAATCATAGTATTGGTTATTGATAACCATAATAAAATTCCAGCCATGTTGGCTATTAAAGATTTGAATAATATAACCTGGTTTGAAAACCGATTCCTGCCATATAAACCGGTATATCCGTGGACATATGATACATGCTATGATGATGCAATATATGATGATGTATGTGTATGGTCAAGAGGGTTTAAGTTATGGTTCGGATACGACCAGAGCCCCCAAATAGTCATAATTGTGGCATTGCGCCGATCAAGAGGTGTAGCTATGGTTCGAATACGACCAAGCCCCCAAGTGATTTCCCTGGCGGCCTTATGCCTATCAAGAGGTGTAGCTATGGTTCGGATACGACCAAGCCTCCAAGTGATTTTGTGAGCTGTGCTCAAGGGATACCCATGTTTGAGCTGTGCTATGCAACAGACTCTCTTTGGCCCCTTATGATAATATTGGCTTGATAGCCGGATTACAGAAGTAACCAGAGCTATGCTCTTATGATAATATTGGCTTGATAGCCGTATTAATAGGGTAGTCACAGCTGTGATCAACAAGCAGGAAGCCAATAATATGATAAACCAATAAGGCAGGATGCCCATGTTTGAACCGCGCATCATGGCAGCAAGTTCTCTTTGGCAATCTTTAATTTTTTGCAAGAGATAACTTCTTCTTGAACCGGATGTTAAACCGGATATTGAGAGCTTCAAAGATTTGTGGGAGACATCTTTCCCTTGAACCGGATTTTAAACCAGAATCTTCATTTTCAGCCGGAAATTTTCTGACGGCCTTTAAACTCGAACTTGCGAGAAATTAATTCTTTTTGAACCGGAAATTCTTAAACCGGATTTGAAAGCTTCAGAGCTTTGTGGGAGACAGGTTTCCCTTGAACCGGATTGTAAACCGGATATTTGAGAGCTTCAGTGAGACTGACTTCCCTTGAGCCAGATTTTAAACCAGAATCCTTTCTGATGACCCGGAACTTCTTCATTGAGCCGGGATTTTCATTAATATAACAGTAGCCTCTTGGACCGGGTTATCTTTCCCTCCATCATCTTGGGGTTCTTAAATTTGCTGAAACTGGCAAGATTTGCTGAGTCATGTCATCGTAGCCCCCGAGTCTCAAGGTGACTCGAGGAGTTGGCTTGAGATTCTCCATATTTGACTGTGATTTAAACCGGCATAAGTTGTATATCATTGGTGTTGATAGCACGATGTGAATCCATAGAAGGTTGAGGTGACTGCGGCGGGTTATAAATGATCCCGTATGAGCCGTGTCAGCAACTCAGCCAATGGTTCCTTCCAACTGGCTATTTGAAGTTAACCAAACTGTAGTGGCGGCGACTTGTGCGCCTACCCATTGGGCAACCCAGTGCAGACGGCGGTTGATAGTATATGATAATTTGCCTCCATTTTGTTTGAAAGAAAACCGGGCTACCCAAGCTGTGACTTGCTCATACTCAATAGACCGCTCATGCAGATAGGTGCAGCCCTGGTGTGTTGATGTAGACCAGGCCGCGATAGACGGACTGTAAAGACGTCCACAGTATTAGAGGTGGCTCAGACAGATGAATCGGCCGCGGCGTTGTAAGCCGGTGCGAACGGGCGAGACAATCGTAGGCGCAGTAAGCCACGCGAACGGGCGAGTCAATTGCAGGCGTGGTAAGCCACGCGGACGGGTAAGTTTAGCCGCATCGTATTGATGTAGACAGGGCCGCAGAGGCCGTGGCTTGCATATATATTCGTTGATCATTATGGGGGTCAGATGCTAGTGCATGATATCCATGACATGACCATCGCTCTTGCAGTGAACAATTGTCCTGCATCAAAAAATATCGCAACCCAAAGTAATTGCTCTTTTTTAAAGAAAGCAATATATAATATAAAAATATAATGGATGGATTTCACCTGATACGTCAGGCCAGTAGTTATCCTCCTCGTTGTAAGCCGGTGTGGACGTGTGAACCGGCCGCGAGGGCGGATGGGCGAGTCGTCTTTAGCGCTGTAAAGCGGCGCGGGTGGATGAGTCGGACGGCGTGTTGATGTAAACTAGACCGCGACACATATGTCCGTGAAGCTGACTCGCCTGGACAACAGATGAGTCGGTCCCGGCGCTGTAAGCCGGTGCAGACGAGCAAGTTAATCATGAAGACTGATCTGGAGGTGGGTCGCTCATGCATGTTGAACTCCCCCTTCCCTTTTTTTCCTAAACACCCAGGTTTTTGAATCACGCGTCTGCTATCTGTATCGCACATCATGGCGGCTCAAAAAATTGTTGGAAGTGACGCAAAAAAAACGCCAGCAAAAAACTCTTGAGCTGAATAGATCTGTGAGCATAAAATAGCATGAGCAGACAACATATGTTTTGTATAATACGCATTTAATATGCAGAGCAATTTAATGGAGACAAGTGCATCTGATTACATCTGTAGACATCCGTAGACCAATTTGGAAACAAGGCGAGGCGGCGTGGCCGGGGTGGATCGACGCGCCGGCGAGGTAACTTGGTGGCGGCAACTTATGGCAGCAGAACCGGTTCGACCCGGCGGTGGACATCAGCGAAGGATGGTCAGCGCCGGCGACTTACACCCAGCAAGATGAGACCACAACGTCGGGCTTCGGCAGCAGAGGCGGGAGCCCCGACGGTCTGGCGTTGGTTGGGGAGCCCATCGCTGCTCAAGGCGCAGCTCGGCGGGTCAACGGAGCAGGTCCAACAGAGGAGTCCAAGCCCGTGGAGAATCTGCTTCCGGGTCGTGGCCCTCTGTTTTTTTTCATCCATGCGTGCAGGAGTTGCCGCTGCCTTTGATTTGCTTTGTCTCTTTCGGTTGCCACCATCCACGCTTCCACTACATGATGCTTCCCCTTCAACCATATGTGGAAATATACATTTGGCGGGTCAACGGAGCAGGTCCAACAGAGGAGTCCAAGCCCGTGGAGAATCTGCTTCCGGGTCGTGGCCCTCTGTTTTTTTTCATCCATGCGTGCAGGAGTTGCCGCTGCCTTTGATTTGCTTTGTCTCTTTCGGTTGCCACCATCCACGCTTCCACTACATGATGCTTCCCCTTCAACCATATGTGGAAATATACATTTTTAATTCAGCTAGTCTGCCTTGGATCGTGGCTTCCCTTGCCTAGACTGCCTAGACTGACAGCAGCTTGGAGTCAGATGCGGAGCAAGGCGAGTCACGGATCCTGGGTGGCTCTCCGAGTCGTAGCAGGTTGGGCTCATCTACGTCCGGGTCTCCCTCGAGGTCGGGGCCTTTTTCCTTCTTCTTTTCTGCAACGAACAAGAACCGGCCAGTGGCTGCACCAAAGGCCACATGGGGCTACCGCCGTGATTACCCTCGGGATCCAGAGTCCATCGTATTGTGTCCATTATTTGGGTCTTCACACCGCAGAGGAAAATACAACTTTCAAACTTGATCCTGACTCGGATGATGGAGTTGTTAGATCCTGTCGGTGTCGGTGATTTTGAACCTTTTGTTCGATTGGTCTCGTGCGTGCTTTCGATATGCGACAGCGGCGGCGCTGTACTCGGCGCACCCTAATTTATTTTGATCCTTGTACTCTCAACTCCAAAGCAAATCCTGATTCTGTTACCAGTAATGAACTTGGCGGCTCTTCTTCATTCGATGAATCGCAAGCTCCTCGATCCCTTAAGAAATTCCCTCAAAAATAATATCATCGTGCGCAAGCCCCATGGTGGGCGCCAACTATCGTGGAATTGTCACGGCAAATGTCCTAGTGTGAGGACTTAGTCGTGAGGCCAATGCATCAATGTGGTAGCTTGAGAGGGGTTGATCGGGATGAGAGACGCGAGGCGGATCATCACACAAGACAAGGATTTAGACAGCTTCGGGCCCCGGGAAACATCATCCGGAATAGCCCTACATGCTGTTTGTGGCTAGGTCTCATTATGCTCATGAGGGAGTCACCGCATAAACCGGCTCTCCTCTAGTTGTGTGTAGCCTTAGCTATTATTTTCTGTCCCTCTTTGGGGAGCCCTGACCCTCCTTATATATGTTGAAGGGGCGGTTTACATGACTAGTCCTAGTTGGATTAGGATTACTCTATTACAAGTGGAGTCCTAGTCTTGCTTCCTTTGTAGGAGAATATTCCTTGTGCTTTCCACATAAACCGGCCCACCATTAACATGAACTGGCCTTCTGGTCCTTGGGCCTTGTCATCCATCTGACCCGCCCGCCGGATCACCAGTGAGTCATAATGTTCAGGCAGGTTGCCTGTAAACCGCCAAGTCAGGGTGGGTCGCCAGTGAATCGTCAAGTGTCAGCCGGGTCTCAAGTAAACCGCCAAGTCCGGCCAGGTCATATTTCCGGTCGGGTCATACCGCGGGGTATATCCCCGACAAAGACCTTGGATACAACTAGAGTGGGACTTGAATCTTCATCGCAAAAGACTTGTTCCTCTTCATCGTTCACTTGCCGGTGTATGGCCACTTGCTCGAGGGCTTCCATTTCTCCTTCACTCATTGAGTCATAAGTGCCATCGTCATTGAGGATCATTGTCCGCTTGTTGGTGCACTCATAGGACTTGCAGCCTCGGCCTCCGCATGAGAAGCATTTGAAGGAGCTCGTCTTGATGGTCTCATCGGTTGGGGTAGATGATGATGAAGCTCTCAGCTTGAAGTTGCTCGTTGTAGGAGGATGACTTGGAGTTGACGAAGCTTTCTTGGAACTCGACTTGTCGACGTTGCTCGTAGAAGGCTTGGTAGACAGTGTTGGAGTCGTTGAAGCTTGGGTGTTGGAGAAGCCATATGACTTGGATGAGAACTTGCATTACTTGAAATCGTCTTGCACTTGACGTTTCGCTTTGGTAGCTTGATGCACTAGCTTGATGAGGTTCGAGTATGGTTGGAAGTCGGTGATCTTCTTGATAAGATGATTGAGTCCATTCAAGAAATGTGCCATTGTTTGCTCATCATCTTCCATGACGTTGGCTCTTACCATGGGAATCTCCATTTCCTTGTAATACTCTTCTTCTTTTTTGCGGGGTTCCTTGTAATACTCTTCAATGCTCTTGGTTCCTTGCTTGAGTAGTTGAAGTTTCTTGAAGAGGTCGCGGTTGTAGTAGGAAGGCACAAAGCATGCTCTCATGACATCCTTCATTTGCTCCCAAGTAGTGATGGGTGGTTCTCCTCTTGCCTCGCGACGCTCGATAACTTGTTCCCACCAAATGAGGGCATAGTCTTGGAACTCAAGGGATGCCATCGCGATCTTCTTCTCTTCATCATAGTTGTGCAAGCGGAAGATCTTGTCGACCTTCAATGCCCATGAAAGGTACTCTTCGAGATCATTGCTTCGACTGAACTTGGGCATGGTGAACTTTAGCTTGTCGTAGCGTTGCTCTCCATTGTGTTGGGGTCGGGGATGATGACGCCCATGTTGTTGATGATTGTCAAACTCGTTGTGCTCTTGGCGAGGAGGGTTGTCGACCTCATGTTGGTCTTGTCGTGGAGGATTCCCATTGTCTTCATGCTCTTGGTGAACTTGATGTCCTTGGCGAGCTTGTGGAGGTACTTGTTGAGCTTGACGTTGCACGCGAGCTTGATATTGTCGTTCGTGAGCTTCTTCATGTTCATGAAATTGTCGGCCTTGGTTGGCTACGGCTCAACTTGAACCTTGGAGGGCACATTGCGCCTCAAGTGCTTGAGCTTCACAGAGTTGTTGTTCTTGGCATTGTGCCTCGGCATCTTGTGCAACTTGGCGTAGACGCGCTCGCTCTTCCTCTTCATGTTGTCGTTGTCATTGTCGTTCTCGTGCTAGTGCAAAAGCCGCTTGGGTTTGACGTTGTAGGTGCTCTTGAGAGTCGGTGTCACGTAGAGGGTTGAGGCTTGCTTGACGATCATTGCGCGCGGCACGTCGAAGAGTGTTCGATGTCTGTGTACTTGAGCCGGAGAGGGTGAAGTCGGAGTGTCGACTTGAGCGGCTCCTTCTTGAAGAGGACGAAGTGGAAGAATAGCGGTTGAGCAACAAGGCGTGAATCTCGTCCATTCTTGCGTCATTCTCTTGCTTGTGATCGTCGAGCTTGTGGTCGAAGTAGTCCCTTGTACGCTGCTCGGAGAGTCGCAAGTCGGCGGTGAGGTTGTCGATGCGTTCACTCATTGCTTGTTGCTCTTGATGCAAAGCACGTTGTGCACCAAAGAGGTGGTTGTTGGTGACGTAGGAGTTCATGTCATCGTCGTGCTCAATGAAGAGTGGGTTGGTAGAAGTACTTGGCATATCCATCATTCCAAGAGAAAAATGTGAGTGGTAGAAAGAGAAGAACGTATACCAAATGTACCTTGACCGAAGTTGAAGGTGGATTAATGATCACTCCAATGTGGGACAAGGAAATAGCACAATTGGTACCAATTCTTGT
>NW_024119422.1:0-22751 GCF_003073215.2 Triticum urartu
TGAAGAATCTGCTGAAGAAGTCATTCCAGAACATGAAGAACATCATGCTGGTGCACCTGAAGAAAATGGCTCTAAAGAAAATGCTGAGCAAGTTCCTCATCATCAACTACCTCATCCTCGCGTTGCTAATGAAGTGCAGATTGAGAGAATCATCAATGACATCAAAGCACCAGGTCCTCTCACATGCTCAAAAGCTTCACATTTGTCTAACTTTTGTGGGCACTTTCCTTTCGTCTCTATCACAGAGCCCACTAAGGTAGATGAAGCATTTCTGGAGCCTGAGTGGAGTCAAGTGATGCAAGAGGAATTACATCAGTTCAAGCTCAACAATGTGTGGGAACTTGTCAAGCGACCAGACCCTGGCAAGCACAATATCATTGGCACAAAATGGATCTACCGCAACAAGCAAGATGAAAATGGCCTTGTGGTAAGGAATAAGGCACGACTTGTAGCTCAAGGCTACACACAGGTTGAAGGAATTGATTTCGATGAAAATTTTGCACCTGTTGCTAGACTTGAGGCTATTCGCATAGTACTTGCTTATGCTAACCATCACAATATCATCTTATATCAAATGGATGTGAAAAGTGCATTCATTAATGGTAAGCTTGAGGAAGAAGTATATGTTGCTCAACCCCCAGGTTTTGAGGATCCAAAGCATCCCGACAAAGTCTTCAGACTCAATAAGGCCCTATATGGCCTCAAGCAGGCCCCTCGGGCGTGGTATGACACTTTGAAGGAATTCCTCATGAAGAAAGGCTTCAAACCCGGTTCACTTGACCCAACTCTTTTTACCAAAGCTTATGATGATGAATTATTTGTGTGTCAAATATATGTTGTTGATATCATTTTTGGCTGTACTGACCAACGTTACAGTGATGAATTTGCCTACATGATGAGTGAAGAATATCAAATGTCTATGATGGGAGAATTGAAATTCTTCTTAGGTCTTCAGATTCGTCAACAATGAAATGGCATCTTCATATCTCAGGAGAAATACCTCAAGGATGTGTTGAGGAAATTCGGCATGCAAGATTGCAAATGTGTCAAAATCCCTATGCCCACAATGACCATCTATGCACTGATGAAAATGGCATTGACTTCGATCAAAAGTTATACCACTCCATGATTGGCTCTTTATTGTATTTATGTGCATCTAGGCCAGATATTATGTTTAGTGTTTGCATGTGTGCCCATTTTCAAGCTACACCAAAGGAATCACACTATAAGGCTGTGAAGCATATTCTTCGATATCTAGCTCACACTCCAACATTTGGATTATGGTATACCAAAGGCTCGGCTTTTGATCTCATTGGATATTCAGATTCTGACTATGCTTGTGATCATGTGGACCGCAAGTCAACATCAGGCACATGCCATTTGCTTAGATGATCCTTGGTCTGTTGGTCTTCGAAGAAACAGAA
Organism: Triticum urartu; assembly: GCF_003073215.2. Classification (NCBI taxonomy): domain Eukaryota; kingdom Viridiplantae; phylum Streptophyta; class Magnoliopsida; order Poales; family Poaceae; genus Triticum; species Triticum urartu. Next base: position 1,425 of record NW_024119422.1, read on the forward strand.
CTGCGTATCACTTTCTACTGCTGAAGCTGAGTACATTGCTGTTGGTTCATGCTGTGCTCAATTGCTATGGGTGAAGCAAACTCTCAAGGACTATGGCATCAAGATTTCTCATAACCCAGTGAGAGTGCCATCAAGATTGCTCATAACCCAGTTCAGCACTCGAAGACAAAACACATTCAGACCCGTCATCATTTTCTTGATGATCATGTGTTGAAGGGCGACATCTCCATCGAGCACATGAACACTTAAGAACAGCTATCCGATATCTTCACAAAGCCCTTGGATGAGAAGAGATTTAGCAAGTTGCGGTGGGAGCTAAATATCTTATAATCTTCGAATGTCCTTTGAAAAGGACACACATCTTAACATTTATGCAAATTGATGACTTAGATGTGCAACACACGAAGTAACATTTTCCTTCAATCAATGAAGACTAACCCTCTAAGTGTGAAGAACTTGATTCTCATAGCCCTACGACAATTGTACACGGCGTCTGAAATCAACATTCTTATATGGTAGGTCACGCCACCAACAAAAGTTGAAAATCTTCAATTTGAGTTTTCCTCCAGTCTTGAAATTCCTTAGTTGATTTCTTCAACTTTGCAATGTCTTCACTCTCTCTGTCATTTATGTCCTCTACATCATTCACTTATAGCTATTTCTTCAAGTTGATCTTTCTGCTAAGTGAATGTGATCGGACCCTTCCCTCTCTATGCTATACTCAACCCAGTCTGTTCACGAATTCTTCATGTGCATTCTATTTGAAACCCGTTCAAAATCTTCATTGTGTCCTTGTCAGCTGAAGAATCTGCGAACGAAACTTTAAAATATTCTAATCTGAATTTTGGGCTATTGCCGTCTAAACCGTTCCACATCCCACGATAATACTTATCTATTCACCCATGATCACTCACGATCTCCACCTCTCTGTACGTGGGTGACACATGTCACAAGGATGAGAAAGGTCATGTGCACGTTCGTCCATTTTCTTCGGACGAGCAGTTTTTCACCATGGCTATAAATACTCCCTTCCCTTCCTCAGTCTTTTTTACTCCGCTCGACCTCACTCTCTCGCTCGAGCTCTCAAAACCTAGCGCCGCCGATACTTCCATCGTCGCCGGTGAGGAAGAGCTTTGCTGCCTCGACCTCGTTGCCGTCGTACTCGCACCGGCCGCAGATTTCTTCACTCCGCTGCCATCGTAGTTGTCTTCCTCTGCCAAGTTAGGGCGTGGAAGCTCTGGACTGACGAACTTCCAATCTACATTCCTAGTTCATCATGTTCTTTGTCAAGAGTAATTAAAAGCTACTTTTACTGCCCTTATTGATTCCAGTGATTTCTTCAAAATCTTCAAAAGGTGTTTATTCTTCAATCTTCACACTCTGAACACCTCATACAAACATCTGTTCTTGATTTGTTTCGCTAAGCAACATTTTTCTTCAAGATTCCTCAATTTTGTGGATTTTCAATCTATACAACTCTGGAATCTAAGTCAAAGAACGCTTAGTGAAATTCCTCAAGACACATCTGGTCAAATTCCTCAAACTTGCTCTTATTTGCAAAAACTTCTGAGAACGCATATGACCTCTCCAAATTCTTCGCACCTATACTCTATTCACAGGTACTCATGTCCACTGATGAATCACTTGGTTCTCATCAACTTAACTCATTTGCAACGTTCCTCGAAGAAAGACTGCATACCTCTTCAGAGAACTCAATAGTTCAAAATCCTCAGCTGAAGAAAATGGCAGATGACAAGAAACCTGAGAAGGGAGGGAAGAAATTGGAAGTCAACACTACTTTTGAGATTCCTCATGGCATCTATGCAAGATACTGCACTCCTCCTCATGAAACGAAGAATGAGCGCAAAGTGCGTATTCAGAAGATTGAGAGTAGATGGGCCAGAGAATGGAGGGAATATCACTATGTCACTCCCAAGTACATGAAGAAATTTGCTGTACACCCTCCATCCTCAAGACCTCCATTTGCACCAGGCCAAGTTGCTGACCCCTCTAGCATCAGAAGAGGTGAGGAATTTCCTGCTGAATGGGCCAAGCGTCAAGCTAAACTGGCCAAAAAGGCAAAAGAGGCAGTGGGGAAATTCAATGAAGACTGTGCTGCTGCTACTGCCACTACTGAGGCCTCTGCTAGCAAGCCCAAGAAGGCTATGCCAAAGAATCCCGCACATAAGCCCAGTGCGTTCTCTTCAATGCCCTTATGTCCAAGCTCCTCAGCTATGCCCTCACAGCCCAGTTCTGCAAAGCCCTCACGGCCAATTCCTCCAGCTGCCCGAGTTCCTCAAGTTCCAAAACCCTCAGCTCCTCCAGCAAAGTCCTTGGCACCTGTGCATATCGCCTCGTGTCAAAGGACCACAGGCAAATCAATTGCCTTAGGAGCCTCAACAAGTTCTTCAGCTCCTCTGCATTCCTCAACAGGCCCCACGTTGCTGAATATCAAGGCCACTTCTGGACGAGGCACTAGACTAAGTCCTCAAAAGAAGCAGGTCGCCTTCCAAGTACCATCCTCTGATGACGAAGCTGATGATGATGAACTCGCCGAAATCATTAGAGATAGACAACAAAGGGCCGCTAGAGCCAAAGGCACAGATGTGCCTATGCTTTTGGATCCAAAATTGATCCTCGATTTCATTGACCTCTGGCACAAGGATCCCAACACTCCTATGCCTGACTTCAACCTCACTCCTGGCCAAAGTCACATGCTAACCTCCTTCATAGGCGAAGAAAAGTGGAAATTTGAAAAGGCCAGGAAGTTGAAGAAAGCGTAGTACAAGAAGGAGCGCTTTCTAAAGAAGAACATTGTCAAAATGACAATTGATGAACTTGTGGCTGTTCAATCTGAAATAAAAAACCTCAGTGATGAATTTGATGCCTACCATGCAGATTGGAAGGGAGCCAAAGTCAGATTTGTAAAATTGGCAAAGACATTCACCTCCAATGTTGCTACTCAAACGCACATTGAAATTCCTCATGCTGAAGCTTCTGCTCTGCCGACTGAAGAACATGCCAGCATCGCTGATGAAAATCAGGCTGCTGATGAAACTGCTAGTACTAGGGCTGATGACTCCATTCCAGCCTCTGATGAAAATGCCAGGGCAACCACTAGTGTTGCGCCTGAAGAACAAGCCATACCAGCTCAAGCTTCAATTGTTGTGCCTGAAGAAATTGAAAATGCCAGGGCAACTGCATCAGTTGCGCCTGAGGTTACTGAACCAATCTGCTCCGCTCCTCCTGCACCAACGCCAAGTCCAATTTTTCCTTCTGCATCAGAAGTGAAGAAACAAGGCTGTGGAGCGAGCAGCAGTAAAGAAAAGGAAAGCATCTGCTCCATCAGATTCTTCAGCACCGAAGAAGATGAAGAAATTGACAAGCTCTTTTGAGAATCCAATTGATGCTATTCCAGTCTCAAGCATGCCATCAAAGGAACTCGTCCCCTTTGGTGAATATTATGAGATCCCAAACGGATCTGATGAAGATGTTCCTTCTGCTGCTTCTTCTGAGTAGGTGGATGAAGAAATTGAAGTGGATAATATCCCTTCAAACCTAGTCATCTCATCGCCTATGCCTCAGTTCACAGCTGAAGAGGCAGGTGTTGAAGAATTAAATGAAGAAGATGAAGACATGGACATTGGGTGTTCCACTCTAGTGCTGAATGATGATTATTGGGATAGTCAGCACCCCAACTCTCCACTCTTCATGCCTTTGCAACAAATCCCTCAGTCTCTAGTGCACACTGAAGTTCAAATGGGTTCTGCAGATCATCACTCCACTCCTTCCATTCATGAAGAAATTCCAGCCACTAGTGCTGATGTTAATGTTGATGAAGAATTGAAGACCTAGGTTGCTACTAAAGCAGAAACTGAAATTCCTCAGCCCGTGGTTCCAGAGATTGTGATTCCTGAGGCTGTCATGACTTTGACTGACACTCCTTAGCCCAAGCCAAAGAACCCCTTCTCCAAGAAGCAAAAATTCAAGACTGATGACTTCTTTCATGAGCATGTATTCTTCACACATTACAATCCATATGACACTGCTCGTCTGCTAAGAAAGCGCTTCTAGACTGCAAGCCAGGCCAACTTCTATTCTTCACTGCTTTTCAATAAGGAAAAAATATTTGATCATGCACGTATTCCTCATGTGGACATGGAATCACTGCCTTGCTTCACACCAGTCCTCAGTGTTCTTCATGAAGCTGGGCTGCTCAACTTCTGCACCGACATCGTAGACTGAAATGAAGAGCTAATTCTTCAGTTCTACGCGATGCTGCATATCACAGGAAATGCTAAAGATGTGAATTCTTGGGTGTTGGACTGGATGACCGATAACACTCACTTCAAAGCACCAGCCTCTGAATTGCTTCATGCCCTGCCTGTCAGTCCTCCCCTTGAAGGTGCGCAGCTGATCTATCATGAACCTGAGCTTTCAACTCACTACATGCAAGTGCTGATGAAACCACTGAAGCCTGGTCAAGCCCCAAGGACCAAATTCCTCGTGAAGGAATTTTTGTATGTGCCATAGACTGTCTATCACATTCTAACCAAGATGTTGAGTCCAATCAAAGGTCACGACTCGAATGAAGAAGAGGTCGTTGGCATCATGAAGAATCTTCTTTTTAATATCATCCATGGAGTTCCAATCAACTACCATGATTTCTTCATGAGGACTCTCGCAAATGTTGCATTATCGCCTTTTGAGTTGAAGCCTTACACTCCTTGGATTATGAGATTCCTCAGATCAAGGTCTTCAATCAATTACAAGGCTGATTTGCAGAATCACGTCAGCTATTTGCCCCCAATTGAAGTCTTCAAGTGACCTATTTCCTCATCTAATGAGAAGGGCAAGGCACCTGCTATTATTGATGAAGGCATTCGTCCATTGGATGGTCAGTTTCACAAAGATGCATCTTACTCCAGCAATGATGACTCTGCCACTCATGATTCTGCCACCAATGCTTCAAAGCAACATCCTCAAGCCGCAGCTCCAAGGGTATTGACTGATCCTGAGCTTCTCCTCAGTCTTCACCAGAAGGTCGATCACAACCACAAATGGGTCAAGCATCAGTTTGGTTCAATTCTTCAGAACATGATCATCACTCAGAATTCAGTGAAAAGAACCATTACTACCTCCATGAAGTATTTGATTGCACCTGGGCTATTCTGTCTCATCTCTATAGTGAAGATGATCTCAACAAGATGGGCTTGAAGCAGGACTTTGACTGGTCTCAGCCACCTTCGAAGAAATTCAAGAAGGTCAAAGTTCCTCACTTGGTGGCCAACTCTTATTCTTCGTCACACGAGACGGATGAGCATGAAGATTTGGACGACACTGCATGCCCTACTTCAATAACCGACCCCGACAATGCTGGCACTCCTCCATCGACTCAGTGATGATATTCTTCAGGGGCGTTAGTCCTTACTTTTCATCCCTTTTGGTCATTTGATGACAAAGGGGGAGACATTTTGAGTTAGTCTTCAAGTAGGTCTATTTATATGGGCGTTTTTTTGCTGAGTTACAACTCTCTTTCTTCTGAAGATTTATTGGATCGAGTTGTAAACTTAAGCTCGATGGTGGTCTGATACTTTTGCTGTGCTATGCGCCAGCTGTCCCAAAATATCTACTCACCTAACGGTCATATCATTAAAGGGCATTTATGTCTTATCATGTCGGGCTGCTCCCTAGGCTATAAACAGCCGCCATCTACAACCACTAGCTGGTTGGCTGCTCCACGAGAAACTGACACTTGTCATTGAGAGCATCCTATCCTCCGAGGACTTTGAGCGAAAATCATCAAGTGAGGAAAAAACCCAAACCCAAACACCTACAAACCCAAAGTGATTGAGCATCACTGAAGAGATTGTTCGTGTGTGGAACCGACGATTGTTACCTTTGAGGACTATGCATCCTCCAGATGGTTAGGCGTCATGGTCTAGAGCATCCAAGAGGAAATTGTGGATCTCCGAGTGACCGAGTTTGTGAAGGTTTGGAAGTCACCTAAAGGCTTACCACGAGTGATTGGACGAGGTATGCGTGACCTTAGTTCAAGGATAATACGGTGAGGACTGTGTGTCCGGGACTGTGTGTCCTCAGGTTTAAATACCTAGCCGTTCTAACCAGACGTACAACTATCACACCAGTTGGAACTGGTCTACCAAATCATTGTCTTCACCGAGCTAACTGGTTCTATTTCCTCAACCCTTTCATTTCTTCATTACTGTGTTGTGTACCTGTTCATATCTGTTTGAAGACTTTGACTGAAGACATTCTCAATTTCCTCATTTCAATTTCTTCAGTCTGCTTATCTTCATTCTGTTTTATCCTGTGCTTACGCTTCATGTACTCAGTGTTTGTTTCCAATTCATTCTAATGTCCATGCTCGTGTTATGTCATGTCTACATCTGAGTACTTATTCCACTTCAAGTAGTTCTTCTCTTAGGAATTTCCTCACCCTGAAATTCCTCAGTGAAGAATTTATAAAAATCACCTATTCACCCCCTCTAGTCGACATAACGCACTTTCATAGGGGGACTGGATCCGCTCCATCATTGTGAAGGAAGATCTAGAGAACCTCGCCGCCGATGACCTGATTGCCCATGGGTCCTGGAGGTTGTCAGAGGGAGAATCTGAGCCCCAGTCGCACGAGGGTGAGTGCGTCCTTCTCACCACCCATGTAAAGCGAGATTTCTCTCTGCCCCCACATCCATTCTTCTGGGTTTTGTTTTTTGAATTTCTTCAGCGCTCAGATCCACCACTTTCCTGCCAACATAATCTCGTACCTTGCCACATTCATTTTGATGTGCAAAAATGTTGGGGAATGTAGTATTTCAGAAAAATTACCTACGATCACGCAAGATCTATCTAGGAGATGCATAGAAACGAGCGGGGAGAGTGTGTCCACGTACCCTCATAGACCGAAAGCAGAAGCGTTTAGTAACACGGTTGATATAGTCGAACGTCTTCTCGATCCAACCGATCCAAGTACCGAACGTACGTCACCTCCGCGGACAGCACACATTCATCTCGGTGACGTTCCTCGAACCCTTGATCCAGTTGAGGCCGAGGGAAAGTTTCGTCAGCACGATAGCGTGGCGACGGTGATGATGAAGTTTACCGGCGCAGTGCTTCGCCTAAGCTCTACGACGATATGACTGAGGTGTGTAACTATGGAGGGGGCACCGTTCATGGCTGAGAGAGACTTTGGTGTGTCTTTAGGGTGTCCCCCTCCCACGTATATAAAGGAGGGGGGAGTGATTGCTCCCTGACTATAGCGCCAGAAAGCTCCTATCTGCTAGGACTACGTCGGTATTTCCCCCAAGAGGAAGGGATGATGTAGCATAGCGAAGGTAGGTATTTCCCTCAGTGATGAAACCAAGGTTATCGAACCAGTAGGAGAACCGAGCAACACAACGTAAACAACACCTGCACACAAATAACAACACCTCGCAACCTGACGTGTTAAAGGGGTTGTGAATCCCTTTTGGGTAACGATGCTAGAAATTTGTAGTAGATTGAGATAATAGATCGTAAATAAAATAAAGTGCAGCAAAGTAATTTTGGTTTAATAGATCTAAATAAAAATGCAAAGGAAAAGTAGATCACAAGCAAATATATGAGAAAGAAGATCCGGGGGCTGTAGGTTTCACTAGTGGCTTCTCTCGCGAGAAAGATAGCAAACGGTGGGTAAACAAATTACTGTTGGGCAATTGATAGAACCTCAAATAATTATGATGGTATCCAGGAAATGATCATTACATATGCATCACGTCCAAGATTAGTAGACCGGCTCCTTCCTGCATCTACTACTATTACTCCACACATCGACCGCTATCCAGCATGCATCTAGTGTATTAAGTTCATGGAAAAACGGAGTAATGCAAGAAGATTGATGACATGATGTAGACAAGATCCGTTTATCTATTGCGTGGATATAGATCCCATATTTTTATCCTTAGTACCAATGATACATACGTGTCGGTTCCCTTTCTGTCACTAGGATCAAGCACCATAAGATCGAACCCACTACCGGGCACCTCCTCCCATTGCAAGATAAATAGATAAAGTTGGCCAAACAACACCCAAATATCAGAGAATACGAGGCTATTGATACGTCTCCAACGTATCTATAATTTTTGATTGCTCCATGCTATTATATTATCTGTTTTGGATATTAATGGGCTTTATTTTGCACTTTTATATCATTTTTTGGACTAACCTATTAACCGGAGGCCCAGCCCAAATTGTTTTTGCCTATTTCAGGATTTCGCAGAAAAGGAATATCAAACGGAGTCCAAACGGAATGAAACCTTCGGGAACGTTATTTTCTCAACAAACGTGGCCCAAGAGACTTGGAGTGGGTGTGAAGAAACAATCAAGGAGGCCACGAGGCAGGGGGCGCGCCTAACCCCCTGGGCGCGCCCTCCACCCTCGTGGGCCCCTCGTTGCTCCACCGACCTACTTCTTCCTCCTATATAAGTCCACGTACCCCGCAAACATCCAGGAGCACCACGAAAACCTAATTCCACCGCCGCAACCTTCTGTACCCGAGAGATTCCATCTTGGGGCCTTTTCCGGAGCTCCGCCGGAGGGGGCATTGATCACGGAGGGCCTCTACATCAACTCCATGGCCTCTCCGGTGATGTGTAATTAGTTTACTTTAGACCTTCGGGTCCATAGCTAGTAGCTAGATGGCTTCTTCTCTCTATTTGGATCTCAATACAAAGTTCTCCTCGATTCTCTTGGAGATCTATTCGATGTAATCTTCTTTTGCGGTTTGTTTGTCGAGATCCGATGAATTGTGGGTTTATGATGCAGATTATCTATGAACAATATTTGATTCTTCTCTGAATTCTTTTATGTATGATTGGTTTATCTTTGCAAGTCTATTCGAATTACCAGTTTGGTTTGGCCTACTAGATTGATCTTTCTTGCAATGGGAGAAGTGCTTAGCTTTGGGTTCAATCTTGCGGTGCTCGATCCTAGTGACAGTAGTTGCGGCTCGATCCCAGTGACAAGTAGGGGAAATACACATATTGTATTGTTGCCATCGAGGATAAAAAGATGGGGTTTATATCATATTCCATGAGTTTATCCCTCTACATCATGTCATCTTGCTTAAGGCGTTACTCTGATTCTTTATGAAACTTAATACTCTAGATGCATGCTGGATAGCGGTCGATGTGTGGAGTAATAGTAGTAGATGCAGAATCGTTTCAGTCTACTTGTCGCGGACGTGATGCCTATATACATGATCATGCCTAGATATTTCATTAAACTATATCGCTTTTCTATCAATTGCTCGACAGTAATTTGTTACCCACCGTAATACTTATGATATCTTGAGAGAAGCCACTAGTGAAACCTATGGCCCCCGGGTCTATTTTCCATCATACAAGTTTCCAATCTATTTTTTTGCAATCTTTACTTTCAATCTATATAAAAAATACCAAAAATATTTATCTTATTATTATATCTCTATCAGATCTCACTCTTGCAAGTGCGTGAAGGGATTGACAACCCCTTTATCGCGTTGGTTGCGAGGTTCTTATTTGTTTGTGTAGGTAAGAGGTGACTCGCGTGGTCTCCTACTGGATTGATACCTTGGTTCTCAAAAAACTGAGATACTTACGCTGCTTTACTCATGCATCACCTTTCCTCTTTCAAGTGAAAACCAACACAGTGCTCAAGAGGTAGGAAAGAAGATTTCTTGGCGCCGTTGCCGGGAAACTACGCCAAAGGTCAAGACAGTTAACAAGAAACACATACCACAACCTCTATAACCCCGCATACATTATTTTGCCATTTGCCTCTCGTTCCTCTCCCCTCACCCTTGCCGTTTTTATTCGTCTTTTTCCCATTTGTTTTCTTGTACCATGGCCGATTCAAAAAGGGCTAAGGGTTCCTCTCCGGGTTTTACTGGATAGTCCCTTTGTCCTCTCTAAGCTCATAAATAATGATGCTATGGAGAGACCTACCGGGGTTATCAATGAGAGTTTGAATAATTTTGATGAAGATGATCCTGGAATTTTTCGTTATTTACTTGATGAATCTTTGAAAGATGCTTGGGATAGGCTATTAAGGATCCGAGCTAGCTATGTGCCACAATATCAAATTGAGGTTTACCTGAAAAGCTTTTATATTGGTCTAACCCTCCTCGATTCAAGCAAGTTCTAGATTCTATTTTGAAGAAGGTTTTCTTGAGGGGGATCCCATTGATACTTATGAAAAGATGAAAACTATATTTGGGCACCCCATGAGTGAGAAGGTTGAATCTACCTCTCTTTTGTGCTTTTATCAAAATGAAATTATCAAAGAAATGAAGGCTAGCTTAGATGCCAATTTCCGTAACGTGCTTAAATCTTTCTTCCACCATTAATGGCCATTGCTATCTCAAAATAGAAAGATAAATGCTATAGAAAAAAATTTTCTCTTTTCTTTCCTAATACCAAAGATGGCAATACCTAGATCTATCCTTCTTTTATGCCTAGCTAGGGGCGTTAAACGATAGCACTTGTTGGGAGGCAACCCAATTTTATTTTTATTCCTTGCTTTTTGCTCCTGTTTAGTAATAAATAATTTATCTAGCCTCTGTTTTGGTTGTGTTTTTTGTGTTTAATTAGTGTTTGTGCCAAGTAGAACCGTTGGGAAGACTTGGGGAAAGTCTTTTGAATCTTGCTGTAAAAAACAGAAACTTTAGCGCTCACGAGAACTTGCTGCCATTTTTATTTGGAAAGTGCTATTTAGTTAATTATTTTTCAGATGATTAATAGATAAATTCCTCACGTCCAGCAATTTATTTTAGAATTTTGGGGTTCCAGAAGTTTGCGTTAGCTACAGATTACTACAGACTGTTCTGTTTTTGACAGATTCTGTTTTTCGTGTGTTGTTTGCTTATTTTGATGAATCTATGGCTAGTAAAAGAGTTTATAAACCATAGAGAAGTTGGAATACAGTAGGTTTAACACCAATATAAATCAAGAATGAGTTCATTACAGTACCTTGAAGTGGTGTTTTGTTTTCTTTCGCTAACGGAGCTCACGAGATTTTCTATTTTGAGTTTTGTGTTGTGAAGTTTTCAAGTTTTGGGTAAAGATTTGATGGATTATGGAACAAGGAGTGGCAAGAGCCTAAGCTTGGGGATCCCAAGGCACCCCAAGGTAAAAATTCAAGGACACCAAAAAGCCTAAGCTTGGGGATGCCCTCGGAAGGCATCCCCTCTTTCGTCTATCGGTAACTTTACTTGGAGCTATATTTTTATTCACCACATGATATGTGTTTTGCTTGGAGCGTCTTGTATCATTTGAGTCTTTGCTTTTAGTTTACCACAATCATCCTTGCTGTACACACCTTTTGAGAGAGACACACATGATTGAATTTATTAGAATACTCTATGTGCTTCACTTATATCTTTTGAGCTATAAGTTTTTGCTCTAGTGCTTCACTTATATCTTTTAGAGCACGGTGGTTTTATTTTATAGAAATATTGATCTCTCATGCTTCACTTATATTATTTTGAGAGTCCTTTAGAACAACATGGAAATTTGCTTTTAGGAATAATATAAAAACTTTCATAGAAGTGCATTGAATACTATGAGAAGTTTGATACTTGATAATTGTTTTGAGATATGGAGATGGTGATAAGAGTCCGATTAGTTGCAGGTTCTTAGTTATCTGGTTGTTGTTGTCTTTTGTTTGGCGTGTCATGCATTTCATATCATGTCATCATGTGCATCGCATTTGCATACATGTTCGTCTCTTGCATTTGAGCATTTTCCCCATTGTCCGTTTTGCATTCCGGTACTCCTATGTCCTCCGGCGCCCTCTTTTGTCTCTTTTCGTGTGCGGGTGTTAAATGTTCTCGGATTGGACCGAGACTTGCCAAGCGGCCTTGGTTTACTACCGGTAGACCGCCTGTCAAATTTCGTACCATTTGGACTTCGTTTGATACTCCCACAGTTAACCGAGGAACCGTAAAGGCCTCGTGTGTGTTGCAGCCCAACACCCCTCCAAAGTGGCCCAAAAACCACCTAAACCCCCTCCATCCTCTCGGTCGTTCGATGACGATCGCGTGGCCGAAAACCGCACCTCATTTGAATCTCCTAGCTCCCTCTACCTATAAATATGTGACTCCCCTCGAAATTTCGCGCAGTACAAACCCTAGATCCACTCCTCTCCGCGCCGTCGGACAAATTCCTCAACGGCCGGACATGTCCGCTCGCCCGGTCACCTCATTCGCCCTATCAGGGGCCGACACCTCACCACCGCATCGCCGTCGTCCACTCCCTTCACGCCACGTGGCCGCCGGCTCCTCCTCCACCGCGCCGGCCCGCGGAGCCCATCGTGGACCCGCCCAGCCCGAACCGCCAGCGCCACAGCCCGGGGATCTCCGCTGCCTGCCTCCTGCGCCGTGCCGTCTGCTCGAGTCCTCGTTGCCGGTGAACCCCCCTGCGCCGCCAAGTGCTTCCACCGGAGTCCCTCCTCGACGTCTGCACCTCCTCAGCCGCCGGAGATCGCCTCGTCTCCACCGCGGCCAGATCCGGCCACCCGTGCCCGCTTCCGACCTTCTTCGCGCCGCCTACCTCATCGCCGGCGAGCACCACTCTGCCCCGTCCTAGGCCGTCCCGCCGCGACCTCGTCTTCCCCGTCGCCTGTGGTGCCCGCCGCAGCCGCCCCTGTCTCGATCCCGATCGGATCGGGAGAGACGACTGGGTCGCTTCGCGCCTGCATGGGCCCCGCCTGGCGAACCTCCTCCATGGCCCATCTCCATGCCAGATCCAGTCCTAGCCGGCCCGATCTGCCTCCTCCTCCTAGCCGGGCCGAAGCCCGTGGTGAGCCCGCATCTGTCCTCCACCCCGTGCGACTGTTACTATTCTACACTCGGGTGTTTCTTTCACTAAGTCCCCGAATCCATACATTTTCATGCATACTTCATCATGCCATAACTTCATCATCGTAGCTCTGTTTTCATGGTCATGTTATATCTAATTGTTCGTCTGGATGTGATCTTCATTTCATTCCATTGCACCATGTTCATTTGAGTTCATCTTGAGGCCCTAAATGCTGTTGCAAGAGTGCTATGTAATGTTAGTTTCTGTTTCTTAACACATTATGGACATTTGTCATTTTTGCCATGTTTAATGTGTGCCTCCTATGAACTTGAGCCCTACATGTGTTTTGGGCTATGCCATGCCATCTTTACAGGGGTGTATGCCATGTATTTTTGTGATCATTGTGGTGACTAGCACAAGCATGCAAAGTAGCTCTCGTGATGTTGCTGATTTCAGGGACTTAGAATCTTCTAAGTCATTTCCCTGATGTTATTTTTATGCCATGTATTCATGTTGCTACAGAGTGATCCATGCCTCTTTTGAGCATGTTCAGTAAGGATGATTTTGAGATATTGTTATGCTCTATCCATCCATGTCTTTGTTTGCAATTATGGAGTACCCTAGCATGACTCAATCTTGCTCTACTTTGCTATAAAATGTTCCTGACAGATTGTTTACATGTTAATCAATTTTGCCGAGGTTGTTGTAGTTGATCCATGCATGCTATGAGAGTGTTAGTTGATCCATGCATGCTATGAGAGTGTTCTTGCCATGGTTAGCTTATTGATCATGTCTTCTTGCTGGGTGTATGCTTAGTTTGTCATGCGGTGCCTTGTGGTGAGTGCATCGAGCTCAAAAACATGCCTACGTAATTCTGTTTTTGCCATGTCCAGTTTTCTGCTGAGTCTGAATCTGTTAACGAAACTTGCTATGTTTACATGGGTGCCATTGTATCTTCTGATCCCTTTTGGCTTATGGTCAGTAATGGACTTTTGTTATATGCTTTGAGTAGTTTCATGCCATGCCTTGATTTGCCATGATATGTTCCTATAGCATGTTGTTAGCTTGCTCTAAACATTGCTTCCTGATGTTAAATCCTGACATGCTATTTTCACCAAGTCTGTGAACCTGATATCTTTTGCACTTTTGCCATGCTTGTTTGAGCCTGCTATTGTGTGATTTAGCCATAGCTCAGTGTTCATCTTTTGTCAAGCATCTTGAGTGGATCACTGCCATGTGCTTTGTTGCTATGTTAGAGTGCAGTAGCTAAGTTTCTTGTTGCATTCTAGATGGCATCGTGCTGTTAATCGCAGCTTAGTGCCATTATTGTTTTGCTTGCCATTTGCAAACCGTGCATCCGATTCCGGTGATCTTTATATCGATTTCGACCGAAATCAACTCATCTTTCCAGCGGCGCACTTGGTTTGCCAAGTTGAGGCCTGGTCAATCTTTTCCTTCCGGAGCATGCATATGCATTGCATATCACATCCCGCATATCATACCATGTTTTGCATCATGTTGCTTGCGAATTGCACCGTGGTTGATCGTGGTTCCCTTTGCTTGTGTTCTTGCTTTGGGTAGAGCCGGGAGACGATTTCATGTTCGAGGTACCCGTTGAGTACGCTTATGAGGATCAAGCTTTCATCAACTCGAAGAACTTTGCAGGCAAGATGACCATACCCTCGAAATCACTTCTATCTTTGCTTGCTAGTTGCTCGCTCTATTGCTATGCCTATGCTACGATACCTACCACTTGTTTATCATGCCTCCCATATAGCCATGTCAAACCTCTAACCCACCTTGTCCTAGCAAACCGTTGTTTGGCTATGTTACCGCTTTGCTCAGCCCCTCTTATCGCGTTGTTAGTTGCAGGTGAAGATTGGAGTTTGTTCCGTGTTGGAACATGTTTATTGTTGGGATATCACTATTATATCTTGTCTACTTTAATGCATCTATATACTTGGTAAAGGGTGGAAGGCTCGGCCTTATGCCTGGTGTTTTGTTCCATTCTTGCCCCCTAGTTTCCGTCATACCGGTGTTATGTTCTTTGATTTTACGTTCCTTACGCGGTTGGGTTATAATGGGAACCCCTTGACAGTTCGCCTTGAATAAAAATCCTCCAGCAAGGCCCAACCTTGGTTTTACCATTTGCCACCTATCCTTTTTCCCTTGGGTTCTCCAGCTCCACCTCACTACCATTTTCCTTCCCATAAGCTTAAATAGTCTTGATCGCGAGGGTGTGAGATTGCCGAGTCTCCGTGACTCACAGATTACTTCCAAAACCAGATGCAGGTGCGGATGATACCATTCCAGGAGATACGACTGAGCTCAAGTGGGAGTTCGATGAGGACTCAGGACGATACTATGTTTCCTTTCCAGACGATCAGTAGTGGAGCCCAGTTGGGGCGATCAAGGATCTTTTGCATTAGGGGTAGTCTTCTTTTATTTTGGTTCCGTAGTCGGACCTTGATTGTATCTGGATGATGTAATGCTACATTCATGTATTGTGTGAAGTGGCGATTGTAAGCCAACTCTGTACCTCTTTCTTATTCAGTACATGGGATGTGTAAAGATTACCCCTCTTGCGACATTGCCTACAATGCGGTTATGCCTCTAAGTCGTGCTCCGACATGTGGGAGATATAGTCGCATCGTGGGTGTTACAGATGGTGATATTAGAGTCATGCTAGTTGAGTAGTTGTGAATTTGAGAAATACTTGTGTTGAAGTTTGTCATATCTATAGCATGCACGTATGGTGAACCGTTATGTGATGAAGTCGGAGCATGATTTATTTATTGATTGTCTTCCTTATGAGTGGTGGTCGGGGACGAGCGATGGTCTTTTCTTGCCAATCTACCCCCCTAGGAGCATGCGCATAATACTTTGTTTCGATAACTAATAGATTTTTGCAGTAAGTATGTGAGTTCTTAATGACTAATGTTGAGTCCATGGATTATACACACTCTCACCCTTCCACCACTGCTAGCCTCTCTAGTATCGCGCAACTTTCGCCGATACCATAAACCCACCACATACCTTCCTCAAAACAGCCACCATAATTACCTATTATGGCATTTCCATAGCCATTCCGAGATATATTGCCATGCAACTTTCCACCATTCCGTTATTATGACACGCTTCATCATTGTCATATTACTTGCATGATCATGTAGTTGACATCGTATTTGTGGCAAAGCCACCATTCATAATTCTTCATACATGTCACTCATGCATCATTGCACATCTCGGTACACCGCCAGAGGCATTCACATAGAGTCATATTTTGTTCTAACTATTGAGTTGTAATTCTTGAGTTGTAAGTAAATTAAAGAGTGATGATCATCATTATTAGAGCATTGTCCCAATGAGGAAAGGATGATGGCGACTATGATTCCCCCACAAGTCGGGATGAGACTCCGGACGAAAAATAAAAAAAAGAGAGAAAAAAAAGAAAAGAGGCAAAAAAAAGAAGGCCCAAATAAAAAATGATAGAAAAGAGAGAAGGGACAATGTTACTATCCTTTTCCACACTTGTGCTTCAAAGTAGCACCATGAACTTCATGATGGAGAGTCTCCTATGTTATCACTTTTATATACTAGTGGGAATTTTACATTATAGAACTTGGCTTGTATATTCCAATGACGGGCTTCCTCAAATTGCCCTAGGTCTTCATGAGCAAGCAAGTTGGATGCACACCCACTTAGTTCTTTTGTTGAGCTTTCATACACTTATAGCTCTAGTGCATCTGTTGCATGGCAATCCCTACTCACTCACATTGATATCTATTGATGGGCATCTCCATAGCCCGCTGATACGCCTAGTTGATGTGAGACTATCTTCTCCTTTTGTCTTCTCCACAACCACCATTCTATTCCACATATAGTGCTATATCCATGGCTCACGCTCATATATTGCGTGAAGATTGAAAAAGTTTGAGAACATCAAAAGTATGAAACAATTGCTTGGCTTGTCATCGGGGTTGTGCATGATTTAAATATTTTGTGTGGTGAATATAGAGCATAGCCAGACTATATGATTTTGTAGGGATAACTTTCTTTGGCCATGTTATTTTGAGAAGACATGATAGCTTAGTTAGTATACTTGAAGTATTATTATTTTTATGTCAATATTAAACTTTTATCTTGAATCTTTCGGATCTGAACATTCATGCCACAATAAAGAAAAAATACATAGAGAAATATGTTAGAAAGCATTCCACATCAAAAATTCTTTTTTTATCATTTACCTACTCGAGGACGAGCAGGAATTAAGCTTGGGGATGCTTGATACGTCTCCAACGTATCTATAATTTTAGATTGCTCCATGCTATTATATTATCTGTTTTGGATATTAATGGGCTTTATTTTACACTTTTATATCATTTTTGGGACTAACCTATTAACTGGAGGCCCAACCCAAATTGCTGTTTTTTTGCCTATTTCAGTATTTCACAGAAAAGGAATATCAAACGAAGTCCAAACGGAATGAAACCTTTGGGAACGTGATTTTCTCAACAAACGTGATCCAGGAGACTTGGAGTGGGCGTCAAGAAACAATCAAGGAGGCCATGAGGCAGGGGGCGCACCCTCCACCCTCGTGGGCCCCTTGTTGCTCCACCGACCTACTTATTCCTCCTATATAAGTCCACGTACCCCGCAAACATCCAGGAGCACCAC
This sequence comes from Triticum urartu, assembly GCF_003073215.2. NCBI lineage: Eukaryota > Viridiplantae > Streptophyta > Magnoliopsida > Poales > Poaceae > Triticum > Triticum urartu. Next base: position 18,938 of record NW_024119422.1, read on the forward strand.
GAAAATGTAATTCCACCGCCGCAACCTTCTGTACCCGAGAGATCCCATCTTGGGGCCTTTTCCAGAGCTCCGCCAGAGGGGGCATTGATCACGGAGGGCCTCTACATCAACTCCATGGCCTCTCTGGTGATGTGTGAGTAGTTTACTTTAGACCTTCGGGTCCATAGCTAGTAGCTAGATGGCTTCTTCTCTCTCTTTGGATCTCAATACAAAGTTCTCCTCGATTCTCTTGGAGATCTATTCGATGTAATCTTCTTTTGCGGTGTGTTTGTCGAGATCCGATGAATTGTGGGTTTATGATGCAGATTATCTATGAACAATATTTGATTCTTCTCTGAATTCTTTTATGTATGATTGGTTTATCTTTGCAAGTCTATTCGAATTACCAGTTTGGTTTGGCCTACTAGATTGATCTTTCTTGCAATGGGAGAAGTGCTTAGCTTTGGGTTCAATCTTGCGGTGCTCGATCCTAGTGACAGTAGGGGAAATGACACATATTGTATTGTTGCCATCGAGGATAAAAAGATGGGGTTTATATCATATTGCATGAGTTTATCCCTCTACATCATGTCATCTTGCTTAAGGTGTTACTCTGTTCTTATGAACTTAATACTCTAGATGCATGCTGGATAGCGGTTGATGTGTGGAGTAATAGTAGTAGATGCAGAATCGTTTCGGTCTACTTGTCGTGGACGTGATGCCTATATACATGATCATGCCTAGATATTCTCATAATTATTCGCTTTTCTATCAATTGCTCGATAGTAATTTGTTTAGCCACCGTAATACTTATGCTATCTTGAGAGAAACCACTAGTGAAACCTATGGCCCCCGGGTCTGGGTCTATTTTCCATCATACAAGTTTCCAATCTATTTTATTTTGCAATCTTTATTTCAATCTATATCATAAAAATACCAAAAATATTTATCTTATTATTATTATCTCTATCAGATCTCACTCTTGCAAGTGGTTGTGAAGGGATTGACAACCCCTTTATCGCGTTGGTTGCGAGGTTCATTGTTTGTGTAGGTACGAGGTGACTCCGCGTGGTCTCCTACTGGATTGATACCTTGGTTCTCAAAAACTGAGGGAAATACTTATGCTGCTTTCTGCATCACCCTTTCCTCTTCAAGGGAAAACCAACGCAGTGCTCAAGAGGTAGCAGTAGCAGCTATAAGAGATCAAAGAAACTCAAATAACTTTCATGGATATAAAAAGATATGACTGATCATAAACTCAAAGTTCATCAGATCCCAACAAACACACCGCAAAAAGAGTTACATCATATGGATCTCCCAGAGACCATTGTATTGAAAATCAAGAGAGAGAGAGATGAAGCCATCTAGCTACTAACTACGGCCCCGAAGGTCTACAAAGAACTAGTCACACATCACCGGAGAGGCACCAATGGAGGTGGTGAACCCCATCCGAGATGGTGTCTAGATTGGATCTGGTCGTTCTCGACTCTACGACGGCTAAAATGGATCATATTGGAGCTAGCCTAGGTAAACTTGGTCATTTTGGAGCTAACATAGCTAAAATGGATCATATTGGAGCTAACCTAGGTAAACTTGGTCATTTTGGAGCTAACCTAGGTAAAATGGATCATATTGGAGCTAACATAGGTTAAATGGGTCATTTTGGAGCTAACTTAACTAATTATGCCATTTTTGAGTTAACTAAGCATAATTATGCCATTTTTTACACAAGTAAGCCAAGTGTATGTCATTATTGAGCAAGCCTAGGAAACTAAGCATATTAGAGCTAACTTATGTCATTTCGGAGGAAACAAAGCTAAGTATATATAGATCATTCTGGAGGTCTGACATACCTGACATAGTTCACTCCTCATTCTTCTTCTCCTTCTCCTTCCTCATCCTGATGCGCCAAGAGCGGCGAGGCGGTGGAGGCAGTGGGACGTAATCTTCTACCACAATTGACATGGTCATGTCACCCGGCTGTGGGATCGCCGGCGCCACCACCATCGTGAGGTCATTGTCAGGCACCACCACCATCGCGAGGCCATCTTCAGGCAGCACCATCGCTAGGTCATCCTCAGCCACCACCATCTCTTGCCCATCGTCAGCCACCACCATCTGTTGCCCATCGTCAGCCTGCGCCTCCGCATCCCCACTTTGCTCCTCGTCTTCCGCACTCCATTCTGGATCATCCTCGCTGCTGCTTTTGCTGCAGCCGGAGTCGCTGCTGCTTTTCCTGTAGCCAGAGTCGCTGCTGCTGCTCCCATTGCCTGAACAAATGCAACAATGACCATTAACAATCGATGTGAGACAAAGCAAAATATAGAGGAAGAAGAGGCAGAACATACTGGCATCATCGTCGTCCTGGTAGCGCATGCGACACATAGTCGTGTTGAACACCTTCACGGTGAGCATGGCGTCGCCGTCGTACCTGAAGAGAAGGAAGTACCCCTGCCGCAGGTCATAGGCATGGTAGTACTGCTCCCAGCCACGACACAGGTACATGTGGCCGTACCTGATCACCAACTCCACGTTCCAAAGCCTGCAAAGCCCGCTGCCGGCCTGTCGCAGCTTCACATTCTTTGGCCGATGGCCGTCCAGCATCATCATAAAAGTGTCAGGCAGCATCTACAGTTTGGGACAAGGAGTGATGTAGCAAACAACAGAGTTATCATAATAAGGTGGGTGAAGGGGAGATCTCTCCTTTTATATACCTGCCTCTTGGAGGAAGTCCCAAGTATGATACTAAAGAACTCGAAAGCATCCAACTCGTACTCCGGTGTGGCAGAGCGGAGCCTGTGGTGACGGCCTCCCCCATCTCTAATAAGCATCAGAAGAGACCAATTAGTATCTAACTAGAAGCATATCTATAAACATAGAGCCAAGTTTCTAGACATGAAAGAAAACTGAGAAAAAAAGCAATGCACTTGTGCTCAACAACATCAACAACACTTAATTAATTTGGTAGGTTAGTTGGCAATGGCAATTGGCACCCTTCAAAACTAGGATTTTCTTTAGACGTGAAAGAAAAATAAATTTTTGAAAAAAAGAGCATAGTAATCTAAAAATAGGAAAAAATACACTTCTTCTTCCTCCTGTTTATCTTCTTCTTCTTATTTTTTTCATCTTTCTTCTTTCTTCTTAACCAAAACTAAACCTAAAGTTTCTTGTGGTGTGATCACATTGGAATACTTGTGGCAACAATCATAGTTGCACCATATTTTAGGTGGCTCTAGGTGCCACACACCAAGCAAACAAACATACCTCAAATCAGAAACTAAGGGTAGTGTCCTAAAATCAATTTACTTTGTATGCAAATCAGAACAAGTACCACATCACATTACCATAGGATCCTATTACAGAAAAGGTACGTAAATGCAAGTTGGGGTAAGACATCATAACCATATTCGAGGCACGGGGGCAGGGTGGCGGGAGGCGGCGGCTAGGGCGCGGGCGGAGAGAGAGAGGGGACAGAGAGATGGAGCGCGGGCGGGCGTCGATGGTGTCGGGGTGTCGGCGGTCGGGGGTCGGGGTCTCTTTTTTCCTTTTCTTCTTATCTTCTTCTTCTTCTTCTTCTTCTTCTTCTTCTTCTCCTCCTCCTCCTCCTCCTCCTCCTCCTCCTCCTCCTCTTCTTCTTCTTCTTCTTCTTCTTCTTCTTCTTCTTCTTCTTCTTCTTCTTCTTCTTCTTCTTCTTCTTCTTCTTCTTCTTCTTCTCCTCCTCCTCCTCCTCCTCCTCCTCCTCCTCTCCTTCTTCTTCTTCTCCTCCTCCTCCTCCTCTCCTTCTTCTTCTTCTTCTTCTTCTTCTTCTTCTTCTTCTTCTTCTTCTTCTTCTTCT
>NW_024119423.1:0-13558 GCF_003073215.2 Triticum urartu
GCGTCGCCGTCTCCGTCGCGTCGCCGTCTCGCGCCGCCATCCGTAGGCCGTCACCCAACGCTCGTACACACACAGAGAGACATACACACACAGACACACACACACACACAAACACACATATTTTTTTACTCATTTTCTTTTTTTCTGTTGTTTAGATTAATGTTAGATGAATTACATAGATAAGAATGTTAGAATGTTAATTAATGTTAGATGAACCAGATAGAAAAGTTGTTAAATAGTCATGTCAATTGTTAGATGAATTAGCTAAATATTAATTATATATATATATATGAGATTTGAACTAGTTGAATTAATATAACTAGTTTATTTTTAGTAAGAAAATTTAGGTATATGAGATTATTTGAACTAGTTGAATTAATATAACTAGTTTATTTTTTGTAAATGCTTAGCTGAACTAGTTCAATTAATAGAACTAGTATATTTTTAGTAAGAAAAATTAGGTATATGAGATTTGATGATCTAATTAAAATATTACTATATATAACCACTTTATATATTTTAGTAAGAAAATTAATAGAACTAGTTTATTTTTAGTAAATTCTTAGTTGAATTTGTTGAATTAATAGAACTAGTTTATTTTTAGTAAGAAAATTTAGGTATATGAGATTTGATGATCTAATCAAAATATTACTATATAGAACTACCTACTTTATTATATAGAGATTTGATCATCTAATTAACATTTTACTATATAGAACTAGCTACCTTATATTTTTAGTAAATTCTTAGTTGAATTAGTTGAATTAATAGAACTAGTATATTTTTAGTAAGAAAATTTAGGTATATGAGATTTGATGATCTAATCAAAATATTACTATATAGAACTACCTACTTTATTATATAGAGATTTGATCATCTAATTAACATTTTACTATATAGACCTAGCTACCTTATTTTTAGTAAGAAAATTAATAGAACTAATTTAGTTAAATTAGTTGAATTAATTAGTTGAACTAGTTAGTTGAATTAGTTGAGCTACTTTATTTAGATATATTTTTCGTAAGTGCTTAATTGAATTAGTTGAATTAATAGAACTAATAAGTGTTTAATGTTTCACCTATGAACATAGGTATGTCGTCTGAGATGAACACGGTTTCATTATGTGCGAATACTGCGAAGACTAGCGCGGCCTGTGCGGCAGAAATTTTCTAGTTGATGATAGGCGCTTCAGCATCAAGCTAGATGAGAACTTCGAAGTGGATACAGTAAGTCACAATGACATGTCTTTTTTCGTAATTAAGCATGACTTATGCTTCATTTGCTTCAACTTTTAATTTTAATTTTTCACTATTCTACTAGCGTATCCCCTGTCATGCAATTTTTTTTGTCTTGGATAAGATAGGTTTCAGTCCTAACAAAACTATGGAGGTAAAAAGAGTTTACTTGAAGACCGAGCATGGTTATACCTTCAACGTCAAATTATACAATGCAGACATATACACCTATTTTGAATGCAAAACTTGACAAGCACTATGCAAGGCTTATGCATTTGAGCCTGATATGGTTATCACCTTTGATATTCATCCGGAAGATGATATTGAAGGTAATACAGACATCTGGGTCGATGTGCAGACGCCTCCAGTTCCACCATTATGTGAGTTTCTCAACCATATTTATGTCTTCGATATTGTTTATTCAAAAATAGTTGACAAGTAATTTTTATTGACAGCTTATTTCCAATCAAGCAAACATGTCCGGCGCTTGGTAGACAGGACCGTCCACTGTCCTGGGGCTGAACTAAACTGCGATGAGACAAGTCATTATGTTTCATGCCTTGAGGATCTTGCTGCTGTCAAGACAATTTTTTTCCTGCACTTAGAAATGTTAGTACTCAAAATGTGCGTCCAATAGTGTTCGTGCTGAACTACGGTCACATATATTTAGGAAAGATAGTAAGATTTCTAATATTTATCCTCAGTGCATCTTTTGCATACATTATTTTTTTAAGCTAAACTTCATTTTGCTAAGTATGTTACTATACGATGTTCTTCAACAGGGACTCCTGATGAATGTTGTGCCTGATTGGATCGAGACTAAAGGTACCATGAATATTGTTAGCTTACGGCCAAGATATCCTACAATGCACTTTAGTGCATTCAGGATTTCTAATAGCGAGGAATGCTTAATAGTAAAAGGCTGGAGCAAAATTATGAACGATCGCAGAGAAGTACTAGGGGGCAGCAATCAGAAACGCAACCCACGATTAGGAGGTTCATCTGCATGCTCCAATATGATGAATCAGGAAAACTATACATGTTCTATGCTATTTTACCTGAGAGAGAGCAACAGGAGTGATTAGCTAGTTCATGCTCTTAGTACTTGTCCTCTCATGTCCGTGTTCTTTGTCCTAAACTTAATCTCAAAGTGTGATTTGCTTTTGTGATATTATGAACGCTTATAATATCATTACCATGTTGAACTCAATGATATCTTTGATTCTGGTACAAGTGAATGTTTCTTCTTTAAGCTAGTGTTGGTGGTGATTAGATAGCGGTAATGACTATATGATGATTAAGTAGTGGTAATGAGACGACTATATATGATGATTTTTAGCTAGCTATGAAAACTGTTGTTGGTGATGATATATATGATGCAAGAGTTTTTATATTAATATGATGATGATGAGTTATTATATCATTTATGAAAGAAACCGCAGATTAGTTTCAACTGGATGGATTCTAGCTAAGCGATCAAGTATATGCCATATCCCTATTACCTTGATCACTTAATTAGGTGATCAAGTATAATATGGATATGGCATATACTTGATGACTTAGCTAGGATCCACATGCATCTAGTCAAACTAATCTGCGGTACTTTCACCTAATGATTTAACAACTCATTATAATATAAAACAATCACTAAATTAAATTGAAAACACAAAATTAAAGTAAAAATAAAAAATAAAACCAAAACACACCCAAACATTTAGTACCGGTTGGTGTTACCAACCGGTACTAATGTCCTACGCGCCCCCGGAGCTGGCTCGTGCCACATGGTTGCCCTTTAGCGCCGGTTCGTGCGGAACCGGTACGAAAGGGGGGGCTTTAGTCCCCACACTTTAGTGCCGGTTACCGAACCGACACTAAAGGGCCTTACGAACCAGTGCTACAGCCCGGTTCTGCACTAGTGGGACAACATTTATTATCGGCTCTGTGGAATCCCGACTCATTCTTTTTTTCTAGAATACACACCATCGTGGCATTACATCATATATTGAAGGAAGGTAGGGGTGAAGAGCTATGAATCATGGTCATGAAATACGTTCATGTTGTTCCCTTTCCAGAAGCTTTAGAACAGACAAGCGATGATGCTGGAATAAGAGGTTCTCGATTCCCTTTTATGTCATAGTTCATACTACAACACACATATACTGCAGCCTCTTAAATTATAAAATTATTGTCTCTTAGATTATAAAATTTCATGATATCAAATTGTATGTACTGCAAATTTTCTCCTTTTTACTGCCTGCTTGATTGTATATATAGAATAACTAGATAATGATGCTCCATGCATTACTAGAGCTGTTGATAGCTTGTCCACCTAGATTATTTTACACTCTCTTCTTAGGAGAATTTAGCTTAGATATTTAGGTGCAACACATGTACTGCAAAGCGAGATATTTAGTTTGTTTTTCCTGGGTAAACCAAACTCTTGACATTCCAAAACCTCTACTTCTAAAGGTATAATTTGATTATTTAACTTCATGCTTTGACCATAAATCTCTGGAAAAAAATTTAATTGATGGTTAAAAGTCATGTGCTACTGCATTGGACTATGAGCTTGAAAAAAGAGTACCTACCTAATACCTACAGAGGTGGCTAATCCTTCCAGTGACCTATATATGTAAGTATGTAAGTTAGGCTCAATTCCAAGTTAGCCTATACTATTTGTGTCAATTTAGTTTATCCTGTTACCACTTGCAAATATATTTTAATATAATATAACTCCTATTGTTGTCTTCAATAGAGAGGGAATAAATCTCTAACGAATATTTTGGTACATTCATGCTACCTATCTTTTGCATTTAAAATCGAACATGCAATAGGCAGCCATAACAAATCTATATACTGCATAAACCTTTACTTGAAAGGATTAAATCACATAAATTGTCCCGTCCATTATAATTGATGATGTCTATACAATCAACCTAGCAAACAAATATTAGGCCAAATGATCACACATAGAACCAACAAAAACCTTAGTTCCATATGAAGCTGCCTACCAGAATCCATAACATACATCGACTAATAAAGCTCCAGCCTACTTCAGTTTAATAGTAGAGCGCGTTCAGGAATCAAAATCATGCAAATTGGTTATTTATTATAGTTGGAAAAGAACTATTGTTAAAGCAGAGTCTGCGGTTAAGAAGTTCATAAGTCTTAGCCACTTTTTTTGGCGTATTGAATGTGCAGGAATTGATACAATAAAGTTTCAATAAGATGTCATCATTATATCCATTGTCAATTTAGCTGAACATTTTTTTAGCAAAAATTCTACGAAACTTGTAAGGTATCGTGTTGAAAATCTGCGAGGAATAGTTAATGACCCTTTGACCCAATACACTTTGATCATTGATCAATTTCTATGTGTCAGTTGTCCCATGACATGGATCACTTGTTCCTCGAACTTCCCTGGCTGAAGGAGAAACTGGAGAAGTACATTGATGAGGCCTCGCCGACTGGATCATGGAGCCCAAACGCGCTTCGCACCACCACGGATGCTTGATTGAAAGAAGGGTTGGAGCCTCGCTGCATCACCAGGGATTTGACATGGGACGTCCCTGTCCCACACGAGAAGTACAAGGATAAGGTTTGCCATCTGAGCACATAGAGATTCATTGTGAAAATTTATCTCTCTCCATGTTGTATTAATGTTTGTCCATGTGATGAACCGTTCCCAATTAGCTTGGCCATATGCATTAGTCATGATTTGCTACTGATTCTTTTTGGTTCATTATGTATCTTTGACTATCCAACTCCATGGACATGTTTTTATTTTCCTGTTCTGTCTTGAGAGCACACATGTGGAGTTGTGCAGGGCATGTTGAGCTGTACAGGGAGTATATATCTATTGAGTTCTGCGGTTATTTTCAATTTCGATGGTGGAAACGATTTAAGTATAAGTTGGCGGAATGCCTCAAAGATGTTTTAGAAGCTTTAAAAATAGTGGATGGTCCGAGGATCGTGTGGCATGCTCTGATTTGTTTCAGAGTTCGGATGTTTCGATGATGTGCATCGTGTGCTTCCGAGGCAGCAGAAGGTTGTACACATATCAACGTCTATGGGTGAAGATATCCTACCATATCTAGAACCTGTTTGATATGCAGATTAGTCAAGCTTTTGCAGAGCAGTCCTCATAAGCTGCAAGATACATGCATGGTTCGTATGGTTCATTACTCATAACTAATCTATATGTCAAAACTTGGACAACTATTTAGCCCTTGAATTATCTTATAAATTGACAATGATGATGTTTTCATGCAGTCTGCAATTCTGGTTTTGTAGCAGCTGCTATAGAACAGGATTTTATCCCATATCCAGAGAAGGTTCTTGAAATGAGGAAAGGCTTTATTGTGCTTGGCAAGGATGATGATTTTTGTGCATGAGCTAGGACTAGCAATAGCAGTTGGCAGAACCAGGATGGAAGTCATATTGCCTCCTTTTATTGAAGCTGCTATTTCTGTGAGTCCTAATTCCACTACTTTAGAGTTCAGACAACCAAAAGGCTTTAGCGCAATTATTTATGCTCTTCATATTTGTAGGGTTTTGGATTGGATTATAGCGAGCTAATGTAGTACGTTCATATATTGGTCACTTGTGGATTGCAGATTTAAGAATATGAATTCTATTGAGATTGAGGCAGCCTAATAAGTGGAAGAAAATATTAGAAATTGCATGGCAGCCAGAGTGAGGTATGTTTTTCATGTCCAACTTTCAATTTAGTATGTTCTCATTTTGGCTGTAGTTGGTAATTGTACAGCCATATAGTCATATCTCTACTATTAAAGGGGATTAGGTATGCCATTTCGTTCGTTCATATCGTTACCTCATCATTCATTTTGTTTGTTACCCTCCTCCCTAACTGCTTGATTTACCTCGAAGACTCCTCCTCCTAACGATTCTTTCCCAGTTTTCAACCCTTTTTTGCTAGCTGACAGAAAGAGTCACTCCACAGTCCACATGAATCCTCTCTCCCTTGATCTCTCTCTGAGTCTCAGCCCTGTCTCTTCTAGGGTTCTCACACCGCTGCCCGCCTCATGCGGACCTATCGAATGGCAAGGTGAAGCGAGAGCTCGGCTCTCAAGAGGCAGCCGGAGGAGATGGTGGTGCCATGGTCGCGACGAGGGTGGCGTACAGTCCCATAGCTGAGCTTGCCATGAGATTCGACAAGTGCGTGCTTCACTGCCCCCTCTGCACCCCCTCCTCCTAAGCCTCCCGTCTTGCATGTTCGCCCTTTACTTCCTTATTCCACACTCGGTTGGTGCCGTGAAGATCGAACATATGTGCAAGCACAACATCTCGTTAAATTGTTCGGTAAGTTCGAATGTTGTGGAGTGATCCACTTTGCTCAACCGGGGCAGGTGCGGCACGACGCTGGAGACAGGCATGGAGCGGGGAGAGAGAAAGAAAATTTTGTCGCTACTCTGCTATAGTTGTTTGTGCTGATAAAATAATAATTTGGACATGTTCTCAGCACCGTAAGAAAATTCTGTTATGTAACCTTATTAATGCACCACAATTTGTAATGTTAGAATAGTTTCCTTTCTTCGCCGAGAAAAGAAATCTAAATAGTGTAGAGAAATCTAAATCATGATGTGGGAAGGAGCAGGTAGTGATCTCTCTCTTTCTCTCATTCTTTATGCTATGAGGTTTTTTATTCTATGGTGATGTTGATGTTGCTATTCATTGCGGCCATGCAGATAAAAAAAACTGATAGAGGGATTGTGTTTGTGTATTACTTGCTTATGCCCCTAACAATATTCTCTAAATCAATAAGGTAAGTAAGAGACAATCAATCAAAACAAATCTTTTATTAATGTTCCTATGCATTGTTATGAGTGAAAGAAGCATAAGTAAAATAAAATCGTTCCGCAAAATCTGTTAAAGTATATAAATTTTTGTATGGTCTACTCAGCATTGTTCATGTATCATTCTCATTCCAGTCAAATAGATACAAGGTTTAGACTTGCTCCAACTAATCAAATGACAAGGACAAATGTAGTACTGTTTGCTGGATGGTGGTTACATTTATCTCTATTTTCTGGAGGATTAAATTGTTCACTCATCATCGCGGCATGATATGATATCTGAAATTGTAGTGTGCCGGAGGTAGAGACGAAGAAGGGCATGTCAAGGGTGTCCGATCGTTCGTTGGTTTTGTTAGTCCGAGCGATCGAACACCCCCACCACCGATTTGTCACCGATTTTTTTCCATAGTAAGCCCACCAATTTTTACCCATCCTCTGGTTTTTATCATCTCAATCACAGCGGAATAAGAACTTTCCTGATGTATCGCATATCACCACCGATTTGCTCGTGTGTCTCCCGATCCCCAAACCAGCCCGTCTCTCTTCCCCCCACCCAGCTTGTTTGCGCAAACCCTAGCTGCCGGCGGAAGTGCTTCTGCATCGCGTCATATCACTTGATTATGTTGTGGACTACCACCCAAAAAGCCATGCATCCTCTACTTGACTTCACCGCCCTCTCCCACCAGCAACCATGGTGATCGCGACGCGCATCCTCCACCGCCTCGCTCTCAACTTCACATTGAGGCTCGCCTTCTCGTTCTATGTTGACACCTCCACCGCCCCAGTTGCCCCGGCCAATGCATCTACCAAGGTCGCCAAATGTATCATACGCGTTCTCACCATCGACTTGTACGGCGGGTGCCACGACGTGATTAGCCTGTCCTACCAGACCCTCCTATGCGTGCTTGCTCACCATGCGGCTGGTCAAGTAGTGCCGTGCGCTGAGCGCTCCCCGTCCCAGGGGCCCTGACTCCCGACGCATCCAACCGCACAAGGCGCTTGTGTCCGCTGCCCCTTTCCTCCATGTCCGTGAGGAGAATCCCTACAGTATGCATGTATTTTGTTAATCCCCTCTTATATTATTTAAATCTCAGCAAGACAACCACATATGAGGCAGGAACTATAGCGCCCATTGTCTTCTATATCTTCTTGCATTAACTTTCCATTACTATTAGCCTGTGGGATATATGATGCGAGGGAACGAACATGCCATAAGGCACAGGTGAGCCCCCTGGGTGCTCTTTGCATTACTATTCTTCTTATTCAGCTGATTTTGATCTTAATCCTTTTCTCATTAATACCGTTTGTAGTTTGTGAGATCTTTCTCTGACCACATGCAAGCCTATGCTCCACCATCCCATTCTTTGTTATTTTATTTCCAACTTTAAGACAATTTTATCTTTCAAACCAAAAGTACAATTTATGATCCATTTGCATATTGTGATTATGACGAGGAGAACTTCAAAACAATACCACTTTTGAATGTGTTTCAGCATGTTCTAAAAAAATCAAATTCTAAAGCAGAATGAAACACTATTAAAAGTTCAAAGTTTTGTTTGAATATCTCATTATTGAATTGTTGCATCAAATTATTAAATTTATATGAAACAAGTTTGAAGCATATATGAGTTTATAGGATATATGTTTTATTAATCTATGTACACAAAGCCAATGTTTTTAACAAAAAGAAAGATTATGCTTATACTTCATTATGCATCATGTACATATATAATGGTATAGATAATTCCATTGCGTGTGAATGAACGGCGCATTGAGAATGGCGCCAGAACAAAACCATGGAAGCAAACTCCTTTTGCTTATATCACAAATTTTGTGCCATGGTGCAAAAAGAAAGCAAGTGCATGTGTATGTTCAGATATGATGAAACCAAATAAGGTTGCAACTAACATGTTATATTGACTTTCAGTTATGAACCTTATGACTCTGATGCTCTCAAGTTTGGCAACTGTTTGTACTAAGGGCCTGTTCGGCAATGCTCCGGCTCTCAACTTCCATTAACTCCGCAGTGAAGTTCAGGCGAACGAGCAAATTCCGTGGAGCTCAAATCAAGAAGCTTGCTATTCTGTTAGTGCAAATTTGAAGGAGTTGGGGAAGCTGCCTTTTCCTGGCTCTGTGAAAATGAAGAAGCTGGAGTTGAGCGTTATTATGATTTGCTGCCATCGCCAAGTGATCTATGCGTACCGATTCGCTTTGTCTCTCCCCCCAACAGCTCATATCTCCTCTCCGTAGCCTCTACATCACGGTCGTTGTACATTTTTTAATTAGAAGAAAGGTGCCATTGTATGCCTACTGAGCTGGGCTTTGCTCCCTTCCCTCCCAAACGGGCTTCAACCCATCTAAATGGGTTGTCAACCCATGCCAGCGATGAGAAGCATGAGGTGCGCAGCCGAACGTTTTCCCATCACTGTGAGAAACTAGAAAACTGAAGTGAGGAGTAGAAGTTGAGGAGTTTGGGAAGCTAGGCTGTTGCCGAACAGGCCCTAAAGATAGGTTAAGTGTCTGAAGCTATACTGGAAGATGTAATTATTTCTCTCAGTTCGTAGTGCTTGACTAGATGGCGTCTTCGTATGTATAGCTTGAATAGATATAACCATGGACGTTTAATTATAATATGCAACGCTAGATAGATTTCTTTGTCTTATCCTCGCTTAATTTGTTGGTCCAATGTAGATTAGTAGTATTCTACCACATGAAAATATATGCACGTCTATTATTATTATGTTCTTGTGACAATCACAGAACCTTTACTGGAATGCATCATTTATGTGAACATTATAATGCTTATTTGTAATGATGATCTAATTCCGCATGATGATCACAAAAAGGTAGCAGCTGGCATCATAGCCATTTATGTTGCTTCTATTAGGTGTGGCTGACAAAAGGGGGGGGGTTGGGCACGCGAAAGTCCCTTAAAATCAAGACAAATCCTACGTTCGAACCATCTCGATGTTCTTTGCCAGCATCGTCGCATCGAGCCTATGTATATACTATTGGATCTTGAAGCCTGAAGTCATTTTTTGTTCCCATGATTATTTATCAAATGCAGAAAATATTGTCGATTATACTATATGTATATTGCTGGGTAGTAGTTTTTCCCACTAGAACTGAATATTAGGAAGGATATATCTTGTGGCTGGTCAGATTTAGAATCATGTCGTAATTTCTTAAGGGCCTAATGATTGTTGTTGTTTTTTCCTTTCAAAAATTAAAACTCCTAGGTGATTATCATAACTATCATAATTGTACTAGCAAGATTATCAGAATAACTAAGCAACTATTTTAGACTCACTTTCTATGCCAAGCTGGAAAATTGATATGCCTTATGATTATATATGCAACCAGTATTTTTTTGAAATGCCAGTGGCAACACATCTGTTACATGTTTTAAGACCTTCTGCGTGAAATTTTCATACTAACTACATATATTGTTTGTGCAGGATGGGTATGAGTTGAGGAAGCGGTTTTTATTATACTTGCTAAAATATCGTGGGAATGAAGCTAAAGACAACTTTCTTGATATTTATGAAAGAATTTCTTAAACGCATCATCTAGATATTGATAGTTTTGTAATAGATGTTTAGTTGGAACATCGCTTAGTTTGTTACATGGACATGTCGTTAATCTTTCTTTTTGTTATCAATTTACATTGCAAAAATGGACTTCATCTATTCAATAATTGTGTTTGTGTTATATTGTTTGTACATGTGAAATTTATCATGCAACTCTTGCATACTATTTCAAGAGCCCGTGGCAACGCATGGGCACTCTACTAGTAATTTTAATTTTTCACTATTCTACTAGCGTATCCCCTGTCATGCAAGAATTTTTGTCTTGGATAAGATAGGTTTCAGTCCTAACGAAACTATGGAGGTAAAAAGAGTTTACTTGAAGACCGAGCATGGTTATACCTTCAATGTCAAATTATACAATGCAGACACATACACCTATTTTGAATGCAAAACTTGGCAAGCACTATGCAAGGCTTATGCATTTGAGCCTGATATGGTTATCACCTTTGATATTCGTCCAGAAGATGATATTGAAGGTAATAGAAACATCTGGGTCGATGTACAGACGCCTTCAGTTCTACCATTATGTGAGTTTCTCAACCATATTTATGTCTTCGATATGAGATTATTTGAACCAGTTGAATGTTTGAATATCCCATTATTGAATTGTTGCATCAAATTATTAAATTTATATGAAACAAGTTTGAAGCATATATGAGTTTATATGATATATGTTTTATTAATCTATGTACACAAAGCCAATGTTTTTAACAAAAAGAAAGATTATGCTTATACTTCATTATGCATCCTGTACATATATAATGGTATAGATAATTCCATTGCGTGTGAATGAACGGCGCATTGAGAATGGCGCCAGAACAAAACCATGGAAGCAAACTCCTTTTGCTTATATCACAAATTTTGTGCCATGGTGCAAAAAGAGAGCAAGTGCATGTGTATGTTCAGATATGATGAAACCAAATAAGGTTGCAACTAACATGTTATATTGACTTTCAGTTATGAACCTTATGACTCTGATGCTCTCAAGTTTGGCAACTGTTTGTACTAAGGGCCTGTTCGGCAATGCTCCGGCTCTCAACTTCCATTAACTCCGCAGTGAAGTTCAGGCGAACGAGCAAATTCCGTGGAGCTCAAATCAAGAAGCTTGCTATTCTGTTAGTGCAAATTTGAAGGAGTTGGGGAAGCTGCCTTTTCCTGGCTCTGTGAAAATGAAGAAGCTGGAGTTGAGCGTTATTATGATTTGCTGCCATCGCCAAGTGAGCTATGCGTACCCATTCGCTTTGTCTCTCCCCCCAATAGCTCATATCTCCTCTCCGTAGCCTCTACATCACGGTCGTTGTACATTTTTTAATTAGAAGAAAGGTGCCATTGTATGCCTACTGAGCTGGGCTTTGCTCCCTTCCCTCCCAAACGGGCTTCAGCCCATCTAAATGGGTTGTCAACCCATGCCAGCGATGAGAAGCATGAGGTGCGCAGCCGAACGTTTTCCCATCACTGTGAGAAACTAGAAAACTGAAGTGAGGAGTAGAAGTTGAGGAGTTTGGGAAGCTAGGCTGTTGCCGAACAGGCCCTAAAGATAGGTTAAGTGTCTGAAGCTATACTGGAAGATGTAATTATTTCTCTCAGTTCGTAGTGCTTGACTAGATGGCGTCTTCGTATGTATAGCTTGAATAGATATAACCATGGACGTTTAATTATAATATGCAACGCTAGATAGATTTCTTTGTCTTATCCTCGCTTAATTTGTTGGTCCAATGTAGATTAGTAGTATTCTACCACATGAAAATATATGCACGTCTATTATTATTATGTTCTTGTGACAATCACAGAACCTTTACTGGAATGCATCATTTATGTGAACATTATAATGCTTATTTGTAATGATGATCTAATTCCGCATGATGATCACAAAAAGGTAGCAGCTGGCATCATAGCCATTTATGTTGCTTCTATTAGGTGTGGCTGACAAAAGGGGGGGGGTTGGGCACGCGAAAGTCCCTTAAAATCAAGACAAATCCTACGTTCGAACCATCTCGATGTTCTTTGCCAGCATCGTCGCATCGAGCCTATGTATATACTATTGGATCTTGAAGCCTGAAGTCATTTTTTGTTCCCATGATTATTTATCAAATGCAGAAAATATTGTCGATTATACTATATGTATATTGCTGGGTAGTAGTTTTTCCCACTAGAACTGAATATTAGGAAGGATATATCTTGTGGACGGTCAGATTTAGAATCATGTCGTAATTTCTTAAGGGCCTAATGATTGTTGTTGTTTTTTCCTTTCAAAAATTAAAACTCCTTGGTGATTATCGTAACTATCATAATTGTACTAGCAAGATTATCAGAATAACTAAGCAACTATTTTAGACTCACTTTCTATGCCAAGCTGGAAAATTGATATGCCTTATGATTATATATGCAACCAGTATTTTTTTGAAATGCCAGTGGCAACACATCTGTTACATGTTTTAAGACCTTCTGCGTGAAATTTTCATACTAACTACATATATTGTTTGTGCAGGATGGGTATGAGTTGAGGAAGCGGTTTTTATTATACTTGCTAAAATATCGTGGGAATGAAGCTAAAGACAACTTTCTTGATATTTATGAAAGAATTTCTTAAACGCATCATCTAGATATTGATAGTTTTGTAATAGATGTTTAGTTGGAACATCGCTTAGTTTGTTACATGGACATGTCGTTAATCTTTCTTTTTGTTATCAATTTACATTGCAAAAATGGACTTCATCTATTCAATAATTGTGTTTGTGTTATATTGTTTGTACATGTGAAATTTATCATGCAACTCTTGCATACTATTTCAAGAGCCCGTGGCAACGCATGGGCACTCTACTAGTAATTTTAATTTTTCACTATTCTACTAGCGTATCCCCTGTCATGCAAGAATTTTTGTCTTGGATAAGATAGGTTTCAGTCCTAACGAAACTAT
>NW_024119424.1:0-10933 GCF_003073215.2 Triticum urartu
CTTGTTTTATTTTGTGTTTTAAGTTATCAATCCCTGCTGGAAACACCCATTGGAGAGAGCCAAAATTTTCATGACTTGTTAGAATTGCTCTCTATGCTTCACTTAAATTTTTATGAGCAATGGACTTGCTCTAGTGCTTCACTTATATCTTTTTGAGCATGGTGTGCTTAGTTGAAGAAATGCTCTCTTGCTTCACTTAGATTTATTTGAGAGTTAGTAAAATTTTGAAGAAATTCTCTCTTGCTTCACTTAAATTATTTTGAGAGAAAGAAAATTCGTTATGCTCATGATCTTCACTTGTATTTGTTTGAGCTTATGAAAAGTAACACATGAAAATTAGTCCCAAAGTGATAGATATCCAAGAAGGATAAATAAAAAAATGTCATGAAGATCATTGGACAAAATAAACTTGATTCTTAGTAATAGTTTTGAGATATGATGATGTGATATGTGAGTTATGTTGATGAGTAATTGTGCTCTATTGAGAATATTGGTGTTAAGGTTTGTGATTCCCTATGCATGCACGAAAGTCAATAATCATGCAATGAAAATTATATCCTACTTGTGGCGCATTATTCGGTGTTAATTATGCTTAATGCTTGCTTATGAGATTATTCGTTTCTTGGTTGGTCGCTTCTCAATCTTTTGCTAGCCTTCATTCTGCACTAAGTATGACCTCTGCTTGTGCATCCAAAATCCTTTAAACTAGTTTTGGCACATGAGTCCACTATATCTACCTATATGTGGTATTCTTTTGCTGTTTTAAGCAAATTTGCATGTGCCATCTCTAATTTTCAAAATAAACTTCTATTTTGTGTGTTTGTTTTGCTCGCGGAGCGGTGAAGGGTGGCTAATATTTTCCATGCTAGATTTTTTATTCTCAAGATGAGTGTTTAATCACTTGTCATTGCACGAGAGTAAGGCAAAGGTATTAGGGATGCCCAGTCCCAAAATGCAAAAAAGAAATTGAATTTACTTTATGTTGTCAAATAATAAATTCCTTGGAAAGTGTTGGTATGGAGGGCACCCGTGGATACGGTTAGCCATGGAAAGTGAAAGTATGGTGGGAAAAGGAATAAACTTTATTTTCTGTTTGGGAACCGCTTATGGCATATCTAGCATGGAAAGTGTTCAGAACTCTAAGTTGTTTTCGTTGGTGGGATGGATACACCTCCCAAAATGTTTGTATCTCTAAGTTTTTTGCTTTGAGCTCTGGCACCTCTACAAATCCCTAATTCCCTCTGCGAAGGGCCTATCTTTTACTTTATGCGATTTTTATTTTGAAATTTGAGTCTCCATCTTCTCTCATAAAAAGCACCAACTAGGAGGCAATATGATAGTACTTAAGTATTGGGTGTAGCTAATATTCGAGTGTGTTTCATGAATGGATCAGTGTTTGAGCATGATGGGCTAGGGATAACATATTTTAGCGTTGATATTTTGAAAGACATGGTTGCTTGTTCATATGCTTGAGTATCTAAATTATTATGTCAAAACTAGACTATTGCTTTGAATCATATAAAAGTCCAAATGTCCATGCTATAAAGAAAAGAATATGATATGACATGATAGACAACACTCCACATAAAAAATTCTGTTTTTATCACTTACCTACTCGAGGACGAGCAGGAGTTAAGCTTGAGGATGTTGATACGTCTCCAATGTATCCATAATTTTTTATTGTTCCATGCTGTTTTATTATCAATCTTGGATGTTTTATAATCATTTTATAGTCATTTTTTGGTACTAACCTATTGACATAGTGCCAAGTGCCAATTGCTGTTTTTCCATGTTTTTTACATCGCAGAAAATCCTTATCACACAGAATCCAAATGCCATGAAACTTTACGGATATTTTTTATGGACCAGAAGGAAGATATTGGGCCCTGGTTGCATCTGAGGGGAGTCCCGAGGAGGGGATTGATGTCTACTATGCAACCTTCTTCTTGTAGACGTTGTTGGGCCTCCAAGTGCAGAGGTTTGTAGAACAGTAGCAAATTTCCCTCAAGTGGATGACTTAAGGTTTATCAATCCGTGGGTGGCATAGGTTGAAGATGGTCTCTCTCAAACAACCTTGCAACCAAATAACAAAGAGTCTCTTGTGTCACCAACACACCCAATACAATGGTAAATTGTATAGGTGCACTAGTTCGGCGAAGAGATGGTGATACAAGTGCAATATGGATGGTAGATATAGGTTTTTGTAATCTGAAAATATAAAAACAGCAAGGTAACTAATGATAAAAGTGAGCACAAACGGTATTGCAATGCAAGGAAACAAGGCCAAGGGTTCATACTTTCACTAGTGCAAGTTCTCTCAACAATAATAACATAATTGGATCATATAACTATCCCTCAACATGCAACAAAGAGTCACTCCAAAGTCACTAATAGCGGAGAACAAACGAAGAGATTATGGTAGGGTACGAAACGACCTCAAAGTTATCCTTTCTGATCGATCTATTCAAGAGTCCGTAGTAAAATAACATGAAGCTATCCTTTCCGTTCGATCTATCATAGAGTTCGCACTAGAATAACACCTTAAGACACAAATCAACCAAAACCCTAATGTCACCTAGATACTCCAATGTCACCTCAAGTATCCGTGGGTATGATTATACGATATGCATCACACAATCTCAGATTCATCTATTCAACCAACACAAAGAACTTCAAAGAGTGACCCAAAGTTTCTACCGGAGAGTCAAGACGAAAACATGTGCCAACCCCTATGCATAAGTTCACGAGGTCACGAAACTCGCAAGTTGATCACCAAAACACACATCAAGTGGATCATGTGATATCCCATTGTCACCACAGATAAGCACATGCAAGACATACATCAAGTGTTCTCAAATCCTTAAAGACTCAATCCGATAAGATAACTTCAAAGGGAAAAACTCAATTCATCACAAGAGAGTAGAGGGGGAGAAACATCATAAGATCCAACTACAATAGCAAAGCTCGTTTTTGGTGGCTACAGAGGCTTGCGGCGGCGGAACTCCCGATCTATTCTGTTCCCCGATGGTTTTAGGGTATATGGAGATATATAGGCGAAAGAAGTCAGTAAGGGGAGCCACGAGGGTGGAGGGCGTTCCCAGGGGGTGGGCGCGCCCCCCTGCCTCGTGCCTTCCTCGTTGCTTCCCTTACGTACACTCCAAATCTCCCGGATTGCTTCCGTTCCAAAAATAACTCTCCCGAAGGTTTCATTCCGTTTGGACTCCGTTTGATATTCCTTTTCTGCAAAACACTGAAATAGGCAAAAAAACAGAAACTGGCACTGGGCTCTGGGTAAATAGGTTAGTCCCAAAGGTAATATAAAAGTGTAAAATAAAGCCCATAAATATCCAAAAAAGATAATATAATAGCATGGAATAATCAAAAATTATAGATACATTGGAGACGTATCAGGGACAACCCACCAGGGCGCACCAGGAGGCCCAGGCGCGCCCCTGGTAGGTTGTGCCCACCTCGGGTGCCCCCCGGACCGCCTCTTTGCTCTATAAATACCCCAATATTCCAGAAACCCTAGAAGAGTCGGCGAAATATTCATCTAGCCGCCGCAGTCCAGAACCACCAGATCCAATCTAGACACCATCTCGGATGGGGTTCACCACCTCCATTGATGCCTCTCCGATGATGTGTGAGTAGTTCATTATAGACCTTCGGGTTCGTAGTTAGTAGCTAGATGGCTTTCTCTCTCTCGCTGAATTCTCAATACAATGGTCTCTTGGAGATCCATATGATGTAACTCTTTTTGTGGTGTGTTTGCTGGGATCTGATGAGCTTTGAGTTTATGATCAGTCATATCTTTTTATATCCATGAAAGTTATTTGATTTTCTTTGATCTCTTATATGCATGATCTCTTATAGCCTCATATTTCTTCTCCGATATTTGCGTTTTGTTTGGCCAACTTGATCTATTTATCTTACAATGGGAAGAGGTGCCCGGTAGTGGGTTCGATCTTACGGCGCTTGATCCCAGTGACAGAAAGGGAACCGACACGTATGTATCGTTACTACTAAGGATAAAAAGATGGGATCTATATCTACGCAATAGATAAAAGGATCTTGTCTACATCATGCCATCATTCTTATTGCATTATGATAACTCACAAGTATAGGGTATCGCAACAGTTTTCGAGGGTAGAGTATTCAACCCAAATTTATTGATTCGACACAAGGGGAGCCAAAGAATATTCTCAAGTATTAGCAGTTGAGTTGTCAATTCAACCACACCTGAAAGACTTAATATCTGCAGCAAAATATTTAGTAGCAAAGTAGTACGGAAGTAACGGTAACGGTTGCAAAAGTAACAGTAGTAGTTTTGTAGCAATCGTAACAGTGGCAACGGAAAAGTAACTAAGCAAAGATCAATATATGAAAAGCTCGTAGGCAATGGATCAATGATGGATAATTATGTCGGATGCGATTCCTCATGCAACAGTTATAACATAGGGTGACAAGGAGCTAGCTCCAGTTCATCAATGTAATGTAGGCATGTATTCCGAATATAGTCATATGTACTTATGGAAAAGAACTTGCATGACATCTTTTGTCCTACCCTCCCGTGGCAGCGGGGTCCTATTGGAAACTAAGGGATATTATGGCCTCCTTTTAATTGAGTACCAGACCAAAGCATTAATACTTAGTGAATACATGAACTCCTCAAACTACGGTCATCACCGGGAGTGGTCCCAATTATTGTCACTTCGGGGTTGCCGGATCATAACACATAGTAGGTGACTATTGACTTGCAAGATAGGATCAAGAACTCACATATATTCATGAAAACATAATAGGTTCAGATCTCATATCATGGCACTCGGGCCCTAGTGACAAGCATTAAGCATAGCAATGTCATAGCAACATCAATCTTAGAACATAATGGATACTAGGGATCAAACCCTAACAAAACTAACTCGATTACATGGTAAATCTTATCCAACCCATCACCGTCCAGCAAGCCTGCGATGAGATTACTCACGCACGACGGTGAGCATCATGAAATAGGTGATGGAGGATGGTTGATGATGACGATGGCGATGGATTCCCCTCTCTGGAGCCCCGAACGGACTCCAGATCAGCCCTCCTGAGGAATATTAGGGCTTGGCGGCGACTCCGTATCGTAAAACGCGATGAATCCTTCTCTTTGATTTTTTTTCTCCCCGAACATGAATATATGGAGTTGGAGTTGAGGTCGGTGGAGTCTCAGGGGGGGGGGGCGCGCCCTGCACCCTCGTGGACAGGGTGTGGGCCCCCTGATGCTGATTCTTTCGCCATTATTTTCTATTATTTCCCAAACGTGTCTCCGTGGATTTTTAGGTCATTCCGAGAACTTTTATTTCTGCACAAAAATAACACCATGGCAGTTCTGCTGAAAACAGCGTCAGTCCGGGTTAGTTCCATTCAAATCATGCAAGTTAGAGTCCAAAACAAGGGCAAAAGTGTTTGGAAAAGTAGATACGTTGGAGACGTATCAACTCCCCCGAGCTTAAACCTTTGCTTGTCCTCAAGCAATTCAGTTGACAAACTGAAAGTGATAAAGAAAATCCTTTTACAAACTCTGTTTGATCTTGTTGTTGCAAATATGTAAAGCCAGCATTCAAGTTTTCGGCAAAGATTATGAACTAACCATATTCACAATAACATTTAGGTCTCATGTTTACTCATATCAATGGCATAATCAACTAGCGAGAAATAATAATAAATCTCCAATGACAACACTATCTCAAAACAATCATAATATAATATAACAAGATGGTATCTCACTAGCCCTTTCTGAGACCGCAAAACATAAACGTAGAGCACCTCTGAAGATCAAGTACTGACTAGACATTGTAATTCATGGTAAAAGAGATCCAGTCACAGTCACACTTAATGTAAATTAATAGTAATGCATGCAAATGATAGAGGTGCTCTCCAACTGGTGCTTTTTAATAAGAGGATGATGACTCAACATAAAAGTAAATAGATAGGCCCTTCACAGAGGGAAGCAGGGATTTGTAGAGGTGCCAGAGCTCGAGTTTTGAAACAGAGATAAATAATATTTTGAGTGGCATACTTTCATTGTCAACATAACAACCAAGAGATCTCGATATCTTCCATGCTACACACATTATAGGTGGTTCCCAAATAGAATGGTAAAGTTTATACTCCTCCACCACCAACAAACATCAATCCATGGCTTGTCCAAAACAACAGGTGCCTCCAACTAACAACAATCCCGGGGGAGTTTTGTTTGCCATTATTTTGATTTGAGTATGGGACTGGGCATCCCGGTTACCGGCCATTTTCTCATGAATGAGGAGCGGAGTCCACTCATCGTGAGAATAACCCACCTAGCATGGAAGATATAGACAGCCCTAGTTGATACATGAGCTATTCGAGCATACAAAACAGAATTTCATTTGAAGGTTTAGAGTTTGGCACATACAAATTTACTTGGAACGGCAGGTAATTACCGCATATAGGATGGTATGGTGGACTCATATGGAATTACTTTGGGGTTTATGGAAGTGGATGCACAAGCAGTATTCCCGGTTAGTACAAGTGAAGGCTAGAAATATACAGGGAAGCGACCAACTGGAGAGCGACAACAGTCATGAACATGCATTAAGATTAACCAACAATGAGTGCAATCATGAGTAGGATATAAATCACTATGAACATAAATATCGTGGAGGCTATGTTGATTTTGTTTCAACTGCATGCGTGAACATGTGCCAAGTCGAGGCACTCGAATTGTTCAAAGGAGGATACCGCCCTATCATACGACATCACAACCATTTTAATATCATGTTGGCATGCAAGGTAAACCATTATAAACTCCTAGCAAATTAAGCATGGCATGAGCAACTATAATCACTAATTGTCATTGCAAACATGTTTCATTCATAATAGGCTGAATCAGGAACGATGAACTAATCATATTTACAAAAACAAGATAGGTCGAGTTCATACCAGTTTCTCTCGTCTCAATCAGTCCATCATATATCGTGATTATTGCGTTTCACTCGCATGACCGAACGGTGTGGATAATAATAATAGTGCACGTGCATTGGACTAAGCTAGAATCTGTAAGCATTCAATACAAGGGAGAAGACAAGGTAATATGGGATCTTGGTTAAATCAACAATAATGCATATGAGAGCCACTCAACATTTTCATCATGGTCTTCTCCTCTCGACCCCCCAAAAAATAAGAAAATAAATAAAACTATTTACACGGGAAATCTCCCAACAAGCAAAAGAAGAACGAGAAATATTTTTGGGTTTTCTTTTTAATTACTACTACTACGGCATGGAAAGTAAACTAGCTAAAAGCTACAGCTATTTTTTTTCTTAAGGTTTTCAAACACACAAGATGGAGGCTTAGAAAGGAAAATAAACTAGCATGGATAGTACAATAAAAAAAGTATGAGCACCGACAACTAGAATGAGTGTGTGAACATGAATGTAATGTCGGTGAGAAATACTTACTCCCCCAAGCTTAGGATTTTGGCCTAAGTTGGTCTATGCCCATGGCTGGCCTGGTGGATATCCAAAGTCGTAGTTGGGGTCGTACTGAGATGCAGCAGCTACTGCCTGACGAGCTGCAGCTTGGAGGCGAGCTGCCTCCGTCCTCCTCTCGTACTCGTTCGCCTCCTCCCTGGTTATAACATATCTCCTTTTTGTCTGAAAGTTAAAGTAAGTAGGAGCAGGGAGGGCAACATGGACAGTGCGTCGTCTATCAAAGATTAGTCGGTACTAAAGGAACTGTTCATTCCTCTCAAGAAACTGATGGTGAACCATAGCATTATAATCTATATAAGCAGGAGGCAACCTCATATCATTTTCATGTATGGGTACATCAAGATAATTAGCTACACGAGTTGCATAAATTCCACCAAACAAATCTCCACTTGTAACGTTAAGATGCAACCTTCGTGCAACAATGGCCCCCAAGTTATATTGTTTATCACCTAATACCGCACTCTTGAGGACACAAAGATCTGGAGTGCACATGTGACAAGCCTCATCTTTACCATTAATGCATCTACCTATAAAGAGCGCAAAATAATGTATGGAAGGGAAATGAATGCTCCCTATGGTAGCTTGTGTGATCTCCCTAGATTCCCCCACAGTGATACTAGCAAGAAAGTCTCTATATTCAGATTTGTGAGGTTCACTAACATTGCCCCACCGCGGGAGTTTACATGCAGTATTAAAATCTTCTAGGTCCATGGTATATGATTTATTATAAAGATCAAATAAAACAGTGTGAGAATTGCGTGATGATGTAAATTTAAACCTCCTCACAAAGGAATTAGTTAAATAGTGGTACTGAAGGCACTTATCTGACACGAAGTCCTCGAGATCAGCATTACGCACATACGCGTCAAATTCATCCTTGATGCCTGCCTGGACCATAAACTCCTCTGACGGCCATTAACAACGCCGCTGTCGGTGTCAAAACCGGCAGATCTTGGGTAGGGGGTCCCGAACTGTGCGTCTAGGCGGATGGTAACAGGAGACAAGGGACACAATGTTTTACCCAGGTGCGGGCCCTCTTGATGGAGGTAAAACCCTACGTCCTGCTTGATTAATATTGATGATATGGGTAGTACAGGAGTAGATCTACCACGAGATCGAGGAGGCTAAACCCTAGAAGCTAGCCTATGGTATGATTGTTGTATGTTGTCCTACGGACTAAACCCCTCCGGTTTGTATAGACACCGGAGAGGGTTAGGGTTACACAAAGTCGGTTACAATGGTAGGAGATCTAAATATCCGCATCGCCAAGCTTGCCTTCCACGCCAAGGAAAGTCCCTTCCGGACACGGGACAAAGTCTTCAATCTTGTATCTTCATAGTCCGGGAGTCCGGCTGAAGGTATAGTCCGGCCATCCGGACACCCCCTAATCCAGGACTCCCTCAGTAGCCCCTGAACCAGGCTTCAATGACGACGAGTCCGGCGCGTAGATTGTCTTCGGCATTGCAAGGCGGGTTCCTCCTCCAAGTACTTCATAGAAGATTTTGAACACAAAAGACAGTGTCCGACTCTGCAAAATAAGTTTCCACATATTGCCGTAGAGAGAATAACATTTACACAAATCTAATCTGCTGACGTATTCCGTAGCGTGACATCACACTACGGCCAAGCCTTTATTCAAATCATTTTTACTCCCCCACCCCAGCGCATTTTGCGAGGCGGTTTCCTTGGCACATCTTGTCAAAGCAGAGATCGTGTCCCCTCATTTACGGGATTCTCATCAATACAGACATGGGTAACCCAACCGCGCCATTTATCACGGCGCTTGGGAGATAAGCGAGTTTTACCAGGCCGGTGGGGACGCTTAGCCGCATCCGCCCATATAAGGGGATAAGGATCCACCTTTTTACCTACGCCTTCTTCCTCCTTTGCCTATCCATCTTCCGTGCACTCGAGCTCTGGCGCCCAAGCCCGCACTTCCCACCTCAACCTTCTCCAGCCATGTCCGGAGCGAGAGGCAAGTGGATGGTCTCCTCCGTCACGGAGGGCCATATCAAAAAACTGAGGAAAGCCGGATACTTGTCTAACGACATCGCGCACCGGCTTCCCGAGCAGGGGCAGGTTCTCCCCACCCCAAGGCCCCATGAGAGGGTAGTATTCCTTCCCCACTTCCTCCGCGGACTGGGTTTTCCTCTCCACCCATTCGTCCGTGGGCTCATGTTCTACTATGGCCTGGATTTCCATGATCTGTCCCCGAACCTTGTCCTCAACATCTCGGTGTTTATCATTGTGTGCGAGGCCTTCCTCTACATCCGCCCCCATTTCGGCCTATGGCTCAAGACTTTCAACGTCAAGCCAAAGGTGGTGTGTGGCAACCAGGCGGAGTGCGGAGGCGCCATGGCGGGCAAGATGGCCAACGTCCTATGGCTCGAGGGCTCCTTTGTGGAGACCCTGAAGGGGTGGCAGTCAAGGTGGTTTTACATCACCGAGCCGCGCGACCCTGAGTGGGTCGCATCCCCCGAGTTCCGGTCCGGACCCCCTACGCGGCTCACGTCTTGGAAAGAGACGGGCCTGTCGCGTGGCAACAAAGGAGAAGTAACCGGACTGCAAAAATGCATCCAAACCCTGGTGAACAAGCAGCTCAAGCTTGTCAATGTAGTCCAGGTTATGCTCGTCCGCCGGATCCTCCCGTGTCAGCAACGGGGTTTCAATCTGTGGGAGTTCGACCCGTCGCAGCACCCAACCCTGAGCAGGCTCTTCGACACAACGTACGAAGACGCCTGGAAGGTGCTATTCAAAGGCGCCGAGGCTTCCGCATCCGCTTCCGAGGACCGCGGATTCAGCACGCAGCGTCACGCTAGTGCGGTAAGCTATTTTTACCTTTTACAGGATGTTGGTTTTCCATAGTTTGACTCTATGCGGGATCTAAACTCCCTTTCCTTTGACAGGATTGGCGGGCGAAGTCCGGACAGATCGACTGTCTGGCCCCTTTGCCCGAAGACCCAGCCGATGCTCACTTAGCGAAGCTGCTGGCTCCGGCACCTTATGTGGTGCCGGAGAAGAAGGCCACAGGGACTCGAAAGAGTGCCCGGCGCATGGAGGTGTCAGATTCATCATCCGACAACTCCGAGACGCACTCCTCCCGTGAACACGAGGAGGAGGAAGAAGAAACCTCTCCCCTCCCAGCGGAGGGAGGAAAGAAGAGGAAGGCCGCCCCGACCGGGGAGGCCGAAGGGTCCAAGAAGGGGAAGACCCTTCCTCCGGACTACTCCACCGACGCCGACGACGGCGAAGAGGAGTGGCCGCATAGGGCCAGGCGCCCGGCAGGATCGTAAGTGTTCGGACACCAGAGTAACTCGTAGTGTTCCTTTATTGCACAGCTTTCCCTTATGTCGAATATATCTATGCAGTCCGCCCAAGGCCGGGCTCGACGAGTCGTCGAGCGGCTCCCTGGATTCATC
>NW_024119425.1:0-12769 GCF_003073215.2 Triticum urartu
CATGTCGCATGTTGGGGTTGATCTTTTATTTTGGTACCATAGTCAGACCATGAGTGTATTGGATGATTGTAATGTTATTCATGTACTTTGTGTGACGTGGCGAGTGTAAGCTAACTATGTACCTTTCCCCTTATTATCTATTTACATGGGTTGTTGTGAAGATTACCTTACTTGCGACATTGCTTTCAATGCGGTTATGCCTCTAAGTCGTGCTTCGACACGTAGGAGATATAGCCGCATCGAGGGCGTTACAGCGGTGGAGATGAAGTTCTCAAAGTCATGCCATGAGAACTGGAAGACCTGAGGATGAGTTCTACTGCTAAACTATCCAACTATTGTGTCCTTGTCACCACGTGTCCTGAACTAGTGTTTTCCTGTAGCATTGTTGTATGGCGTGTTCTCGAGGCTGTACTTGACCACAACAATTTCCTAGTTGTGCCTTCGATTACGAAGGGTGTGGTTCTTGTAAAGCTTCCTGACAAATCTGATGCGGCCTATCTTCATCGTCATGTCTATGAGTGGAAAGACCACTCTATTAGGTTCTCCAAGGTTGAGGAGATGGTGATGGTGTCGGTAGACATCTCTCATGAAGTCCATGGCCTAGTCAGTTATGCGGGGTTCATCCCGTAGGTCGGTGGCAAGAAATAGTCTGTAGAGTTTAATTAGTGCAACTTTGCTTGTCTGTAGTAAGTACTATTGTTCAGTACTTGATTTGTGTTTGTGAACCCTGTATTGTTTAGTACTGCCGCTTTTGGTGTGTGGTGAGTCCTGAGTCTATGTTAATGTCTATCCACTCAATTTAGTATGTATATTTTGAAGTATCCAGATCATCTTTTTTGTGAGGACGGTTTATCAATTATGGTTACACTCCAATATCTGTATGCATTGCAGGGTTTATCTCACCCACTAGGATTTCCAGTCCCATGGATGTTCGGTCCATACGAGTTGTCATGACCTTTGGACTGTCCTGCTTGTGGGAGTAGGCGGGGGCCCTGCATGCCACACATAGTTGGACGACCAATCTTCTGTTTAGTACTTCAACATAGTGATTTCCTGGTAAGGATTCACTCGTGTCACCTCAAGTAAATCTTGTTGATTTACTATCTCAATCTTATTGATTTAATGTCATGTTTTCTTTCTTTTGCTGCAATTTTACAATGCAAGTTTTGCCATGTGACATTCATCACAGAATAAACCGTTTGGTTTGCTCTACGATGGATATTTTTGCAGGTTTCACTTCTTATGTCGTGTCAGTAACAAAGGCACTGTCCATCACTTATATTACTTGAAAAAATTGGATCAGTCTGTTGTTTGAGTACAAGCTGAATTCCTATGATGAACTGTAGTTTGGTTTAACAAACACACCACAATTAGTCCTTCTCGCATTTAAAAGAAATGAAGAAAAAGACTGGATCACGGTCACGGAGCCTAGTCAAGTTAGAAAGCTGATCATAGCAGATCAGACACGATCGCCGCTGTCTCGCACATCGGTACCACCTTCAGCAACGGATCGAGCATCGGTAGTTGCTCTTGCACTAACAATGGCAGCAACTCAGTCTGATCTAGCAGAGGATTGGGCACCGACCGCGTCAGCGGATCAGGCTGATCTACCAGAGGATCGGGCATCGACACCGGCACCTGCTCCGACACTGGCACCGGCTCTACAAGGAGCACCATCTCCGGCAGCAGCAGCGGCACTACTAGTCGCACCGGCACCAGCAACGGCTTCGACACCTATACCAACACTTGCACTTGCATCTGCTCCAGCCCGTGCAGCAGCGACAGAACCAGCAGTTGCACCGGCAACAGACTGGGCTGCAGTTTGCACTTCATATACCAAAGTCCTTACAAAAACCGACATGTCCACCTTCTTGGTAAGCATTGGCCGCCCAAGTGTTCGTTCTTTTTTCTTTCCATGTTGTTTCACATTATTCACTGTGTTGATCTAACTGTTTGTGTATGTCTTCTTGTTTGCAAACAGAGAATTCCTAGAGCAACAAGGGAGCCGTTCAACAATCCGGGCGACCGTGGCCAAGTTTATCTTACCATGCGCAACCTTGGTGTGAATGAACCTGCTCAATATACCGTAAGTACAAAGGATGGTCACATGATGATTGATGCTAAAGGATGGTCAAGGTTCAAATCTAAATCATATCTTGCGGTAGGGGATGATGTCAAAATCGAACTTTTTCGGCAAGGAGAGCTGGTCCGAATCAACTTTGAAATTCTTCAGTAGCATCACACAACTGCCGAACTGATCTATCCTCTGAGAGATTTTGGTGTAATACTCTAGCATGGTGAAACAAGTGTCCTTTGTGTATAATTAGTACGACAGTATCGTTGATAGAATTGCAACTCTGATTGCTTGTTAGGAACTGTCGTTTCATTTCATTCCAACAGCTGTCGTGCTTTATTCAATCTTGTGTACTCGCCTTGCGACATCATCTAAAACCAGCGCCGTACCGACCGCTTGCAATATGAAAAGCGTTGAGGTAGAACACATGGTCCCCCAAATATGCAGGCCCACCGGCCTTTGGCCCAAAGTCCAGAACCGTGAGCCTGTCTGAGTATTTCTCAGCTGAACCCCCATAATGCCCGTGCATTGCACGTAACATCAAGATGCATTTGTATGAGTATTTTATCATGTGAGAGAAAAGGATGAACGAGGGAAGGCCTTATTTGCAAATGTGGAGAGGTGTGTGGGTACCTTTTTGCAAAATTGCCATAGTTTCCTTCCTATCCGTCAGATATAAATTGGACAACCTATATTACAGGATGGCAGGCACACCATCATCACCAACTCGTCTATACCGTGTTAAAAAAACTCTGTTTTTATAATTATATATGTTATATATATTCCCCTTGGTTTTTCTTATGTATAAAGTTGTGATATAAAAGATCTTTATATTTCTTTACAGAGGGAGTATCTCTCTGTGAATTTTTTTATGTGTAACTAGTTACTCCTGTCTTTCTACTTCCTTTCGCCGATATGTGGGGCATTCGGCAACGGGGTCCACGTGCCATATGCACCAAATTAGAGTGCACAACTACACGGTAGACATACCTTGGTCGTAGCGCCACAGTAATGCCCAATGAGCCGTCAAATCACAAAAAACCCCACCTTTCTAGCTTTAGCAGTAAGCTGGATGGATGAAGCGGCAATATTTCACTAGGCCAGAATCCCCTTCTCCCTCGTCTGTTTGTTCAGATAAAACCCCCGCCCGTCAAAGAAAAAGAAAACCCCGCTTGACGATTGCATAGGGTTTTCTCATGGAGAACCTAGTACGAGTTCTTCATCCATCCCCGATAAATCCAAGTCCCTTGGTCGTGGGTACTCCTAGGGAGGCAGCCGCCGCCGTTGATGCATTTTTCTTCCTATTGAATCTAGTGTGTTTCATTTGTAGTGCCCAAAGTGCGAGGACCCTACAGGTTTCTACACCCTCGACGAGACGCCACACTTGTTTCTTGTCATCCTAACACAAGATTTTCAAACGCGCACAGTATGTTCCTAGAATCCTCTTTTCTATCCGGGAGGGTGGGGTTTTTTGAACATGATGTCGACTAAGTTGGAAATTTGGATTGCTATATTTGGATAAAAGGTACTAGTAGTGCATTCCTTGCTCTTCTAGAACACTGACGTAAAGGAGGAAATTATTTCTAGATTTGGATATAGGGAATACATTGTGTTCTCGGATAAACTTTCTCAAGTGTTACGGACTGAAAGTTGGCGCACGAATGTTGATGGAAATAGCAGAACCTGGTGTCATCTTCACTGCGATCTTCCACCCCGACGTTGTTCCAATTGTTCATCCATGTTATTTTTGTATATGGTTCTTGCTTCTTGCCTCGATTACTTCTTAATCCACCTATTCTGTCTAACTAATCACAATTTAACTTTAGAAGTAGCAACGAATCTCTCATGAAGATGCCATCGAAAACCAATCTAGACCCGTTCTGGCACCCTTCCGGAGGGGGGAATCCCACTCCGGTGGCCATCTTCATCATCCCGGCGTTCTCCATGACGAGGAGGCCCAACTATGTGTTTGATCTCTCTCTCTCTCTCTCGTGTTCTTGAGTCGGCACGACCTTGATGTATCGCGAGCTTTGCTATAGTTGGATTTTATGATGCTTCTCCCCCTCTACTCACTTGTAATGGATTGAGTTTTCCCTTTGAAGTTATCTTATCAGATTGAGTCTTTAAGGATTTGAGAACACTTGATGTATGTCTTGCATGTGCTTATCTATGGTGATAATGGGATATCACGTGATCCACTTGATGTATGGTTTGGTGATCAACTTGCGAGTTCCGTGACCTCGTGAACTTATGCCTAGGGGTTGGCACACGTTTTCGTCTTGACTCTCCGGTAGAAACTTTGGGGTACTCTTTGAAGTTCTTTGTGTTGGTTGAATAGATGACTCTGAGATTGTGTGATGCATATCGTATAATCATACACACGAATACTTGAGGTGACATTGGAGTATCTAGGTGACATTAAGGTTTTGGTTGATTTGTGTCTTAAGGTGTTATTCTAGTACGAACTCTATGATAGATTGAACGGAAAGAATAGCTTCGTGTTATTTTACTACAGACTATTGAATAGATCGATCTGAAAGAATAACTTTGAGGTGGTTTCATACCCTACAATAATATCTTCATTTGTTCTCCGCTATTAGTGACTTTGGAGTGACTCTTTGTTGCATGTTGAGGGATATTTATATGATCCAATTATGTTATTATTGTTGAGAGAACTTGCACTAGTGAAATTATGAACCCTAGGCCTTGTTTCAACGCATTGCAATACCATTTGTGCTCACTTTTATCATTAGTTACCTTGCTGTTTTTATATTTTCAGATTACAAAAACCTATATCTATCATCCATATTGCACTTGTATCACCATCTCTTCGCCAAACTAGTAAACCTATACAATTTACCATTGTATTGGGTGTGTTGGGGACACAAGAGACTCTTTGTTATTTGGTTGCAGGGTTGCTCGAGAGAGACCATCTTCATCCTACGCCTCCGACGCATTGATATACCTTAGGTCATCCACTTGAGGGAAATTTGCTAATGTCCTACAAACCTCTGCACTTGGAGGCCCAATAACGTCTACAAGAAGAAGGTTGGTAGTAGACATCAAAGGCCATGTGGAATATGTGTGCCACTGCTGCACTCGTTGAACAAGTCCAACTGTGTTGAGAAACTTATGGTACGAGCTATTTTCTATTATATATGTTGTTCATAAACTCTAGCTTATGCACAGTTTTACAGTTGTGATCTTCTTGAAACGGGAACTGCCCAGGTCTATTGTTCCTATACAGATGCCTGACCATGGTCGGGTCAGACTTGCGCTTGGTCACAACATGATGTTTATGTCGACCTACTCCATTCCCCTTGGAGGTGAAAAGATACTTATTCATGGGTGGTCTCAAATAATGAAGGCCCGTCCATCTTGGAGAATAGGACAGAAGATTATGTTCCTGCTTTTCCATGGCTCTAAAGCGAATATCCTGTTTATTGACCACATTGCGAGATGAAGCCGCTTTTAGAAGGTTGTGGATGTGCGGGGTGGCGCCTGGGCCTTGTCCTGGGGCTTGGCGGCCTCACCCTTTGGTTAACTATAGGCAAAGTAGCACCGTTTGAGGTGTGCTTTGTACGGTTGAACCTGTATAAGTACTCATACTGCTTTCAGCTATGGTTGTTAAGTGCCCCTATTGGTTTCAGTTAAGGTTGTTAAGTACTCCTGCTGCTTTTACATTCTGTCATGTTTCTTCAGTCATGTCTTCCTCCAGCCACAAAAACCAAACCAGCGCCAGTGGGGCCGCCTGCTTCCGCCTCCCACGGCTGGCTACGCCTCAGTGCACGCATCGCCGCTCCACCGTCTCCTAAATCATTAACGCTGACCTCCGTGGCCTCGCCATCGTCCTCCACGCACTTTGCTGCGCTCGCCGCGGTGCTGCCCTCTCGTGTTGTCAACATGGTCAACAAACAAGAGGAATCGACGGAGGACTGTACGTGGAGAGGATGACAGTAGGGGCCCACCATGTCCATGGCCGGACACAAGGAAGTTCCTCATTTTTTGTTATATATATATACTCCATTGTCAGCGTATGGAAAAAGAAAATGCTTCCTGCTAATGGTTTCCTGACATATGGGACCCACGACATTGTCAGCGTATATAGTGAATAGACAAGAGAACAGCACAAGATCGGCTGACACCTGGGACGTAGCTACTCAAGCAGTATTTTAGTTTTTAATTGCTGAGACGGAGCAGGGTTTCAACTGGGCTGTGGCCCGTCTAGCCCAGGCTTATTTTTTATGTTCACCACATGACCAGCCCAGCTATTTTTTGTTTGTGAAAATGAGCCCACTTTATTTTTTCTGAAGAATACCCAATCCAGGCCTACTTATTTTTCTATGTCCTGATGGTCTGCAACTCTTTCAAGACGCATGCAAATCTTCAAAGTAATATGAAATGGGTTGTAAATATAAAAACAGATGAAAAATTGGCAATTACTTTATAATTTCTGAATTTTTTTCACATTTTCAGATTCCAATTTCACTGGGCTTTAACCTAATTCAAATATATAATCAAAGTACTTTAAATCTGGCTCGACATTGCGATATTAAAAATAGTTTGGAACCCATAGAAATATGCGAAATTTCGTTTAAATTTTTAACCCTGGCCCTGGCCAACAAAAAACGGACTGCAATAAATTGCGTAAGAAGTTGCAATGAGCTATATATATAAATTATTAAAAAAATAGGGAATGGTCTAACTTGTGGGCCTATTAAGTTGACGCATATGCAATATTTTTTTTACTTATTATATATGACAACGAACGATTCTAGCAGAAGTAACCGCTGGATGTCAATCCAACGGCCGTCGTGTTTGTCCTATCTCTGATCTTCTTGCTCCAGCCGCCAAATCCAGCGCCGATGGGACCGCCTGCTCCCGCCTCCCGTGGCTGGCTGTGCTGCTGCGTAGGGGATCGATCGTAGCCTTTTCGATAAGTAAGAGTGTCGAACCCAACGAGGAGCAGAAGGAAATGATAAGCGGTTTTCAGCAAGGTATTCTCTGCAAGCACTGAAATTATCGGTAACACATAATTTTGTGATAAGGTAATTTGTAACGAGTAACAAGTAATAAAAGTAAATAAGGTGCAACAAGATGGCCCAATCCTTTTTGTAGCAAAGGACAAGCCTGGATAAACTCAAAATATAAAGTAAAGCACTCCCGAGGACACATGGGAATTATCGTCAAGCTAGTTTTCATCACATTCATATGATTCGCGTTCGGTACTTTGATAATTTGATATGTGGGTGGACTGGTGCTTGGGTACTGTGCTTCCTTGGTCAAGCGTCCCAGTTATGATTAACCCTATTGCAAGCATTCCCAACTACAACAGAAGTATTAAGGTAAACGTAACCATAGCATGAAACATATGGATCCAAATCAGCCCCTTACGAAGAACCACATAAACTAGGGTTTAAGCTTCTGTCACTCTAGCAACCCATCATCTACTTATTACTTACCAATGCCTTCCTCTAGGCCCAAACAATGGTGAAGTGTCATGTAGTCGACATTCACATGACACCACTATAGGAAAGACAACATACATCTCATCAAAATATCAAACGAATACCAAATTCACATGACTACTTATAGCAAGACTGCTCCCATGTCCTCAGGAACAAACGTAACTATTCACAAATCATATTCATGTTCATAATCAGAGGTGTATTAATATGCATAATGGATCTGACATATGATCTTCCACCAAGTAAACCAACTAGCATCAACTACAAGGAGTAATCAACACTACTAGCAACCCACAGGTACCAATCTGAGGCTTTGGGACAAAGATTGGATACAAGAGATGAACTAGGGTTTGAGATGAGATGGTGGTGGTGAAGATGTTGATGGAGATTGACCCCCTCCCAATGAGAGGATCGTTGGTGATGACGATGGTGATGATTTCCCCCTCCCGGAGGGAAGTTTCCCCGGCAGAACAGCTCCGCCGGAGC
Source organism: Triticum urartu (assembly GCF_003073215.2). NCBI lineage: Eukaryota > Viridiplantae > Streptophyta > Magnoliopsida > Poales > Poaceae > Triticum > Triticum urartu. Next base: position 8,029 of record NW_024119425.1, read on the forward strand.
CCTAGATTGGTTCCGCCAAAGTTCCACCTCGTGGCGGCGGAGTTTTGTCCCGTGAGCTTGCTTATGATTTTTTTCTCAACGAAAGACTACATATAGCCAAAGATGGGCATCATAGGGCTGTCAGGGGGCCCACGAGGCAGGGGACGCGCCCAGGGGGTAGGGCACGCCGCCCACCCTCATGGATGGTGGGTGGCCCCCCTCTGGTACTTCTTTCGCCCAATATTTTTTATATATTCTTAAACTTGCTCCCGTGAAGTTTCAGGACTTTTGGAGTTGTGCAGAATAGGTCTCTAATATTTGCTCCTTTTCCAGCCCAGAATTCCAGTTGCCGACATTCTCCCTCTTCATGTCAACCTTGTAAAATAAGAGAGAATAGGCATAATTATTGTGACATAATGTGTAATAACATCCCATAATGCAATAAATATCGATATAAAAGCATGATGCAAAATGGACGTATGAAGTCCCCCAAGCTTAGACCTCGCTTGTCCTCAAGCGAAAGCCGATATGGAAAAATATGTCCACGTGTTTAAAGATAGAGGTGTCGATAAAATAAAATACAGACATGAGAGCATCATGATCATTCTTAGAACATCAACATACATATATATATATTGTCATATGATCTCTTATGCTAAAGTAACAATTCATTGACAGTTTCAAGTATGAATCAGAAACTTCATTGAGAACCAACAAACTATAATCTCAGTCATTGAAGCAATTGCAATTTATCGTAACATAGGATAGAGTCAATATAAGAGCTTTTCAGCAAGTCCACATATTCAACTATCATTTAGTCTTTCACAATTGCTAACACTCACGCGATATTTATGGTTATGAAGTTTTAGTCAGACACAGAGAAAGATAGGGGCTTATAGTTTTGCCTCCCAACCTTTTACCTCAAGGGTAATATCAACAATAATGGTTCATGAAAACTTACATCCCATTAGCTATATATATCAGGATCTTTCCAACACATTGTACTTGCCATAGGATAAAATGTAAAAAGGAAAGGTGAAGATCACCATGACTCTTGTATGAAGTATAAGACAAGAATAAAAGATAGGCCCTTCGCAGAGGGAAGCTTAGGTTGTCATGTGCTTTTTTATGGTTGGATGCACAAAATATTAATGCGAAAGAACGTCACTTTATATTGCCACTTTTGATATGGACCTTTATTATGCAGTCCGTCGCTTTTATTTCTTCCACATCACAAGATCGTATAAAGCTTATTTTATCCACACTAATAAATCACACATATTTAGAGAGCAATTTTTATTGCTTGCAATGATGACAACTTACTTGAAGGATCTTACTTAATCCATAGGTAGATATGGTGGAATCTCATGACAAAACTGGGTTTAAGGATATTTGGAAGCACAAGTAGTATCTCTACTTGGTGCAAAGAATTTAGCTAGCATGAGAGGGAAAGGCAAGCTCAACATGTTGGATGATCCATGACAAAAATATAATTTATTTCAGATTTACGAAAGCATAAGCCATTACATTGTCTTCCTTGTCTAACATCAACTCTTTAGCATGTCATATTTTAATTAGTGCTCACAATCATAAAAGATGTCCAAGATAGTATATTTATATGTGAAAACCTCTGTTTCTTTATTACTTCCTATTAATTGCAACGATGACCAAAACTATGTTTGTCAACTTTCAACAACTTTTATTCATCATACTCTTTATATGTGAAGTCATTACTCTCCATAAGATCCATATGATCTCTTTATTTCTTTTTATTCTTTCTCTTCTATTTTATTTCCTGAAGATCATAGCAAGATAATCAAGCCCTTGACTCAAAACTAATCTTTATTATATATAGCTTACGGACTTGATTACATAGAAGGATCATAAAGCAAAAACTCAAAACTAGATCATACTAAAACTTTATTCTACTAGATCAAGATATTACCAAAAGGATCGAACCAAGAAAAACGGTAAAGATAAAAGTGTGATGGTGATACGATACTGGGGCACTCCCCCAGGCTTGGTAGTTTCCAAGGGGAGTGCCCATACCCGATACTCAGTTCTTCCTTGTTGGTGACGAAGGTGTTGGTGATGATGGATAGTCGCACATCGAGCGTAGGAGATCCTCCAATTTGCGGGTAATGCCCTTGAGTGCGATGATATGCTCCTTTAACAAAATATTTTCACTTGTGAGATACTTGTTTTGAATGCGAGCTAACTCAATCATCTTGAAAGCTTCAATCTCCGATGGGGTAAAGAGATTGTGGTCAGGTTGAAAGATGTCTTCTTCTACTACTGCTGGAACTTGATCCCCCATGGCCTTCTTGATCCCATCATCCTTGTTGATCTCTCCGGGCTCTTCGCTCTTCAGCTCTATCTTCATTAGCCAAGCATCGTTGCCCTCATTGTTGTAGGAGGAGGGATACGACATGATGCCTGGCCTTGACAACCCTGGCAGAAAACAGCTCGAAATAAAAAAACATGAGATATTTGCATGGTACGGTGGTCAAAACCTTCGGGAGATTATATAATGAATTTTTACTGACCAAAATAAGTATCATGCAAGAAAACGGAGTCCGGAGACCACACGAGGTGCCCACGAGGCAGGGGGCGCGCCCGGGGGGTAGGGCGTGCCCTCCACCCTCGTGGACGCCTCGTGTCTTTCCTGGACTACTTCTTATTTACATATTTTTTTAAATATTCCAAAATGGAGAAAAATTGCTATTAGAACTGTTTTGGAGTCGGTTTACTTACCGTACCACATACCTCTTCCTTTTCGGAGTGTGAAACGATCTGGAAAGTGTCCCTTATGTATTCCTCTGGGGTTACGGTTGAAATAACATTAGTTTCAACATTTATAGGATTACCTGAGATATAATGTTTGATTCTTTGACCGTTCACCACCCTCATATTTGTGCCTTTGAAGTTGTTGATTTTTATAGCACCGGAACGATAGACCTCCTCGATGACGTAAGGACCTTCCCATTTAGAGAGGAGTTTTCATGCAAAAAATCTTAAATGAGAGTTGTATAACAATACATAATCACCTACATTAAACGCACGTTTTTGTATCCTTTTGTTATGCCATCTTTTAACTTTTTCTTTAAACAGTTTGGCATTCTCATAAGCCTGGGTTCTCCATTCATCAAGTGAGCTAATGTCAAAAAGCCTCTTCTCACCGGGAAGTTTGAAATCATATTTGATCTCTTTAATGGCCCAATATGCCTTATGTTCTAGTTCAATAGGTAAGTGACATGCTTTTCCATAAACCATTTTATACGGAGACATACCCATAGGATTTTTATATGCAGTTCTATAAGCCCACAATGCATCATCAAGTTTCTTGGACCAACTCTTTCTAGATCTATTAACAATCTTTTGCAAAATTAATTTAAGCTCTCTATTACTCAATTCTAAGTGATTACTAGACTGTGGGTGATAAGGAGATGCAATTCTATGATTAACATCGTACTTAGCAAACATTTTACGAAAGGCACCATGAATAAAATGTGAACCACCATCAGTCATTAAGTATCTAGTGTTGGAAATATGGCCAAGAGGCAATAATAAAATGGTTATTATTATATTTCCTTGTTCATGATAATTTTCTATTGTTCATGCTATAATTGTGTTATCCGGAAATCGTAATACATGTGTGAATACATAGACCACAACATGTCCCTAGCGAGCCTCTAGTTGACTAGCTCATTGATCAATAGATGGTTACGGTTTCCTAACCATGGACATTGGATGTCATTGATAACGGGATCACAATATTAGGAGAATGATGTGATGGACAAGGCCCAATCCTAAGTATAGCACAAGATCGTGTAGTTCGTCTGCTTTTCTAATGTCAAGTATCTTTTTCCTTAGACCATGAGATTGTGCAACTCCCGGATACCGTAGGAGTACTTTGGGTGTGCCAAACGTCACAACGTAACTGGGTGGCTATATAGGTACACTGCAGGTATCCCCGAAAGTATCTGTTGGGCTGGCACGAATAGAGACTAGGATTTGTCACTCTGTATGACGGAGAGGTATCTCTCGGCCCACCCGGTAGGACATCATCATAATGAGCTCTGTGCGATCAAGGAGTAGTTCACGGGATGATGTGTTACGGAAAGAGTAAAGAGATTTGCCGTAACGAGATTGAACAAGGTATCGGTATACCGACGATCGAATCTCGGGCAAGTGCTATACCGGTAGACAAAGGGAATCGTATACGGGATTAATTGAATCCTTGACATTATGGTTCATCCGATGAGATCATCGTGGAGCATGTGGGAGCCAACATGGGTATCCAGATCCCATTGTTGGCTATTGGCCGGAGAGATGTCTTAGTCATGTCTGCATGCCTCCCTAACCCGTAGGGTCTGCACACTTAAGGTTCGATGACACTAGGGTTATAGGGAATAGATGTATGTGGTTAACAAATGTTGTTCAGAGTCCCAGATGAGACCCCAGACGTCACGAGGAGCTCCGGAATGGTCCGGAGGTAAAGATTTATATATGGGAAGTCCAGTTTCAGTCACCGGAAAGGTTGGTTTATCGGTATCGTACCGGGACCACCGAAGGGGTTCCGGGGTCCACCGGGAGGGTCCACCTGCCCCGAAGGACCTAATGGGATGTAGTTGGGTGGGAACCAGCCTTTTAGTGGGTTGGTGCGCCCCCCAAGGGCCCAAGGTTCCTAGGGTTGGAAACCCTAGGGGGCCGCTACCCCCCGGGGCGGGCGGCCCCCCAGTTGGACACCCTAAGGGGGCCG
>NW_024119426.1:0-12741 GCF_003073215.2 Triticum urartu
TATATGCTATTTAATATGATTTTTTGGACTAACCTATTAACCTAGAGCCCAGTGCCAGTTTCTGTTTCTGTTTTTTCCTTGTTTTTGAGTACGCAGAAAATGAATATCAAACGGGGTCCAATTGACATGAAAATTTATGGAGATCATTTTTGGACCACAAGAAGCCCACGGAGCATCGGAGATGGACCAGAAGAGTCCCGAGGCCACCACGAGGGTGGGGGCGCGCCCCCTGCCTCGTGGAACCCCCTGACTTGTTCCCGACCCCAACACCTCTTATATATCCCCAAACTTCCAGAAAATAACCTAGATCGGGAGTTCCGCCACCGCAAGCCTCTGTAGCCACCGAAAACCAATCGGGACCCTGTTCCGGCACCCTGCCGGAGGGAGGGATCCATCACCGGTGGTCATCTTCATCATCCCGGCGCTCTCCATGACGAGGAGGGAGTAGTTCACCCTTGGGGTAGAGGGTATGTACCAGTAGCTATGTGTTTGATATCTCTCTCTTGTGTTCTTGATATGGCACGATCTTGATGTACCGCGAGCTTTGCTATTATAGTTGGATCTTATGATGTTTCTCCCCCTCTATCTCCTTGTGATGAATTGAGTTTTCCCTTTGAAGTTATCTTATCGGATTGAGTCTTTAAGGATTTGAGAACACTTGATGTATGTCTTGCATGTGCTTATCTGTGGTGACAATGGGATATTCACGTGATCCACTTGATGTATGTTTTGGTGATCAACTTGCGAGTTCTGTGACCTTGTGAACTTATGCATAGGGGTTGGCACATGTTTTCGTCTTGACTCTCCGGTAGAAACTTTGGGGCACTCTTTGATGTTCTTTGTGTTGGTTGAATAGATGAACCTGAGATTGTGTGATGCATATCGTATAATCATACCCATGGATACTTGAGGTGACATTGGAGTATCTAGGTGACATTAGGGTTTTGGTTGATTTGTGTCTTAAGGTGTTATTCTAGTACGAACTCTAGGATAGACCGAACAGAAAGAAAAGCTTCGTGTTATTTTACTACGGACTCTTAATAGATCGATCATAAAGGATAACTTTGAGATGGTTTCGTACCCTACAATAATCTCTTCGTTTGTTCTCCGCTATTGGTGACTTTGGAGTGACTCTTTGTTGCATGTTGAGGAATAGTTATATGATACAATTATGTTATTATTCTTGAGAGAACTTGCAATAGTGAAAGTATGAACCCTAGGCCTTGTTTCAACGCATTGCAATACCATTTTTGCTCACTTTTATCATTAGTTACCTTGCTGGTTTTATATTTTCAGATTATAAAAACCTATATCTACCATCCATATTGCACTTGTATCACCATCTCTTCGCCGAACTAGTGCACCTATACAATTTACCATTGTATTGGGTGTGTTGGGGACACAAGAGACGCTTTGTTATTTGGTTGCAGGGTTGTTTGAGAGAGACCATCTTCATCCTACGCCTCCCACGGATTGATAAACCTTAGGTCATCCACTTGAGGGAAATTTGCTACTGTCCTACAAACCTCTGCACTTGGAGGCCCAACAATGTCTGCAAGAAGAAGGTTGTGTAGTAGACATCATCCAGCGTCAAGCGGTTTGTGCGGCTTACAGGGTAGCGTCCCTCTCGGCAGTAGGCCAGCCCTGGGTAGCATTGGGTGGTGGCCACGCAGTGGCTTGCGGGGCCAGATCTATTCCCTAGATCTGGTATCAGGTCAGGCACGGGCGCGTCAGTGCCTCCCTTGGCCATGGGTGCGCGGCGTTGGTTGTATTTGCTCTGGTGTCGTGCGCAGGTGGCACCTATCCCCTTCCTGAGAGGCCTGTCCTAAGTCCAGTCACCGAGGTGGTTGGGTGATTGGCGGTGGATGTGGCAAAACTGGTTTGAGGTGGATGTGGGCCGAGATGGGGGCAGTGCCGGAGCGCCACCTGGCCTGGCGTGGATGGATTCAGCTCCGCCCCATCCTACATTAGTGCATTGTTGTCTTCCTTCGGCGAGGTAGAGGTGGTGTGTGCTCGATCCGATCCGGGCAGATCGGGCATGCTTAGTGGTGGAGTTGTGATGTGTAATGCTACTCTTCCTGTTGTGGTGGTTGGCCTGCTCGAGCAACTCCGGCGGGCGCTAGGTTCTACGATCTGGATTGAGAGAAATCCCTGCTTCGAGATGAGGTTGACAACGCCGACGCCCACGGGTGTTGTTCCCTTGCCAGAGCCGTTGTTTTGGCCCTGATCATACTCTCTTCCTCGAGCTCGCGGGAAACCCTTAGTCCGGCCCCCAAACCAGGCGGCGACGGCATCATGGCGTCCTTCCCTTCTTGAAGGCACCATCTTGTTTCTCGAGGAGTCACAGTGGTGCGGCTTGAGTCAGGGTCAGCTCTCACTACAAGAATCCTGTTAATACATGACAGTTTGAGTCCGTCACAAGTCAGTGCAAAACCGTCAAGAAAGCATGCACAGCCGTGACGGATTTGATATCCATCATCGATCATGACGGTTCTTGGTAATGTCATGAGAAATCTGTCATGGATTAACAGTTTTCTTGTTATGTCTTGCTTTGGGCATGTGGCTGCTGCGCGCAATGTACGCCATTGCTGGCGCACTCTTGACGACACCTTCCCTAGGTCCGCCTAGGCCTTGCAGTTCATTTGCGAACTTCCTCTAGGCGCAATGGGTGGCGGTACGTTGGTATGTGTTAGCCTTGGGTTCTAGTGTTGTTGTAGAGGTCTTGTGGGTGGCTGCGAGGGTGGTGCATTTCAAAATGCCTGGGGTGGTGGTGGTGGTGGTTGTGGGTCGGGAGAAACCCCTGTCGGCCTGTCCGGCACTGATGCGATGACGCTTGCGGGCTGTAACATCCCAAAATTCTTAATTTTGGAATGTTATAATAAATAGATAGATAGATTGTTTGTTTGATTGTTGTGTGATTGGTTGAGTGAAATTCGAACTTTTGAAAGTTAAATGAGAGGGAATAAAAGGACTTTCCCAAACTTTCACCTTTTGCATTTTGATCTCCGTGAATTCAAATTCTTTTCATCACAAAACCCTGGAGAGAAGATGACATGACTTCTTCCATTTATTTAAATGACAAGGGTTTTTGAAAGCATTTGAATTTCATTTGAAAATATTTCAAATTCAGAACTTTAAGCAACTCAATGATTTTCATGAGAGAAGATAAAATGACTTCTTCAAATTATATGAAATATGAGTTGGAGGTCAAAAGGATCAAATTCAAAGTCCTTTTGAAATTATTTTCAATTTGGAGTTATTTGAGTTTTATTCAAATTATTTTTCTCCAAAAATAAAATATATGACAAATAGGATAACATGATTCCCTACATCAGAAAATTGGAGAGAAATAAATTTGAATTTATTTTGGTATTTAAAATGATTTTTTATTGGTTTTTAATAGAGCAGTAGCACTCTTTGCTTCATTTGAATTTCTGTGAATTTTATTTAATGCTAGGAAAATGTTCAGCTTGTAGGAAATCTTTTTCTGAAAATTTTGACATATTATATGCCTATATAATATTTTAATTTATTTTGTTTTATTATTTTTGTTGTCTGTGAAAAATGATTAAAAAAAACTCTTCGAGCAGTGACAGGCCGAAGCCCAGCCCTACTCTCTCTCTCTCCACCCCACGGCCCAGCAAGCCGAATCGGCCCATGGACTCTCTCCCTCGCGCGAACCGCCTCCGTCCAGGTCGCCCGTTCCCTCCCTCTCTCTCCCGCGGACGCCGACAGGCGGGCCCCGCGTCTTCTTCCTCCTCCCGCAAGGCAGCAGGAGTTTCGTTCCTGCACGCCGTCGCCGGCCACTGCCGAGCTCGACCCGGACTCCTCCCTGGACTGCCCCTTGCCCAAGTCATCGCCCTCGCCCCCTCCTATATATAGCCAGGCCCCGGCCTCGTTCTGCCTCTAACCGGAAGGCCGGAGACCCTCCCCATGCTCCACGCGAACTCGCCGGAGTTCGCGAGATCCGACGAGCTCCGCCGCCAAGCCCCGCGCCATTCCGACGCCAAAGACGAGCGCCGCCACCACCATCGGCTTCAGCCCCGCGTGCCGCTTCTCCCCCAACCCCCAGAAACGCATGGCCCCGATTAGATCCATTTGTTTTTTTGAACTGTTAACCTCTAATTCGCGAGCGTTCGTTGGTTAGGCCTCAGTAGCGAACGTTTTTCACCTAATAGGTTTCTGTAGCGAACGTTCATTATTTAGTCTTTTTCTTTTTAATTTTACCCAGGGACCCGTATGTAATTAGTTTCTTCATAGTTTAGTCCCCGATCTTCAATCTATCACATCTTTTTACTCGTTTGTCCAAATCCAACGAAACCAACGCTCACGTCTTCGTTATGATCTCCTCTATCCAGTAATCCAACCCAAACATGTTTTTGAAAATTTTAAAATTTGAATTATACCAGATTTGAATTCAAACTTCGTTTGATCGTAACTTGAGTTTCGTAGCTTCGTTTGAGTTGATTCTTTTTGCAAATCGAAGCTCTTGACCTAAACTTTCTGATAAGGCAAAATTCACATAATTTTGGTACTGTTAGAAATTGTTTTATATTGCAAGAGTTATTTGCTTGGCTTTGATGCTTTCCGAATTGTGTTCTTCAATCTTCCAGACCTTTTGAGTGATTGCTTATGTGTGGTTACTATTGCTTGCTTACGATAGATTGACCGGAGTGTGAAGAGTAGAACTATCAAGAGTTATGAGTGCGAATCATCTTCATCAACATTGCAGGCAAGTTCACACTTTGATCATATCCCTTTCATACCCAGTTTTTATGCATTAGTTTCACCCTCAAACATTGCATGGTTAGGATGTGATTAACATGTGGGTTGGGAAGTAGTTGATGAGGTAGAACCTATTGCCCTGTTATATTCAAACCTTGGGAGTTACTTCTACGTTTGCTTATATTGCCATGCTATGCTAGTAGACGTGGATTGGGTGAGTGTATCCATGACAGATGTGAGGTTGTTATTTAATGGTTTACTTAAGGTGGCAACTTTAATACACATGTGGGTGGATTGAGGCACCTGGGTATTCCAGCGATTGCCTGTTTTTATTTATGGACCGCCACCCAGGCTCAAAGGGATCATGAGATTATTCATACTAGAAACTTCCGTGTGCAGCCACAAGCTACTATGGGCTCTAGCATAGTTGATTAAGTCGTGCGAACTCTTACAATGGTAGACTAGCAGATGTAGGGGAAAGTAGGTGTAACGGTCTACCTGATCGTAAGGTGCTAGCGCTTTTGAAAGACTATGTCTCGGTCATCCGTTTCTCAAACACCATGTAGTGCGAGAATCCCAACGGAGGAGATCGAGTCTTGTGGGGAAAAGTGCGCAAACCTCTGCAGAGTGTATAAACTAATCATGATTAGCCGTGTCCCCGGTTATGGACATCTTGAGTATCTAGTACTTGGATTATCATGTGAATCTCATCATGTGCTTTAATTAATTTTGTTGGGTTTTAATGATGATGTTTAATTGGGATTGAGAGGGTGTCTACACTCTCAATATTTTTCAACCAACTTTGTAGTTAAATAAAATGTATTCCTTTGCAGTAGGGAAAACTTGGCTTTTCGCAAAAACATTATAACCATAGAGCTTTTCCACCAGCCATATATGCATGTAGTGATAGTTATCATTCATCATTATCCTCTGGTGTGAATTTGCGAGTACATTTAATGTACTGACCGTTTGTGGCTGCAACGTCTCATGTTGCAGGATTATCTTACAACGAGTAAGTGATACGTTAGGGTTACGATTTCTACACTCAACTTTGCCGTTGGTGTTGATGAGAATCCACAGCCTTGTTGTTACTTCCGCTATTTGGATTGAGGTAATAGTATTTACGTTACTTTATACATGTGCTTTACCTCTGTTATAAATCCTCGAGTACTGTGTGTGTCAGCATACCGATCCAGGGATGACACTTAAGCACAGAGACTTGACCGTCTGAGGTCGGGTCGCTACACGGGCGCCGTCGGACCTTCGTGAGGGGAATAGGGTATACCCCTTCCCCACTATCCCTCGCGTACCGGGGAAAACCCTAGAACTTTTTCGGGCAACAACAGTGGCATCGTCGCATTCCTTCTTGAAGGTGTTGCTTGGGGCGCGGCGCTTCGAGATGCTGGGAGCGTGGTGGTACTTCTTTGGAGGGTGCAGCTATTGTTGGTCTTCCTCTCTTTGTTGATCTACCGGTGTCGGCATTTCTTTCTCTTTCTTCTTCTTCTTCTTCTTCTTCTTTTGGGCTTATCTGTGTTGCGGCCCCAGCAAGCTGGATGTATCGGGTGTTTGCTTTGTAATACAAAGCGGGGGAAACCCTTTATCGTAGAGGTCTTGGCATTGGTTATGACGTGGCTTGGTTGATCTGTGGCTTGCCTCATCGTCATAGGCATGAAGTTGGACTAGGGTAGCGTGTATCATTGTAGGCATGGTTGGTGTGGGTGGTGGATGTGACGGCTAATTCTTGTGATTAGCATTGTAATAGCTGAAAGTCCTTGTATCCGGCTTCTTTACCGCTTCTTCTTAAATGTGATGATACTCATGCTTGTGCGGATCGTAGAAAAAATTCACAAGAATACTTGAACTGAATGTCCAGTGTTTTCTTTACCTCAGTTCGTGAATGTAAATGGTTCAGTTCGATATCCGTTCCCTTATTCTAGAGTCGGTTATGTTCTTGAAGAAAATGAGGACGGGTAGGACCAAGGGACCATGAAAATGGCGATCTTCTAGCAGTTGGCTCCATGTTGAAGTCCCATATTAAAAGGCAACTGCTTAATACATGTTCCGATTTTTATAAGATTTTTTTGTAAGGATTTGTACTAGTACTTAATATATATAGCCTTTGGCCTTTCCTTAAAAAGCAAAAAAAAGGTAGGTTCAACGTCTTAAGTTGCAGTGGTAGCATTGTATAATGGAAATGGAACTTGGATTAACGTGTGTTTGTCCAACAAGGCGTGTGTGCAATTGTGCACAGGCAATCAGGCATGGTAAGCCGCGCTGGCGCGCTCCATCGATCAAGTAGAATAATTGGCTGAAGGACACACATGCTCGCGTAACGTGGCTTTATAAAAGCAGCACACGCCAGAGTGCAGAGCCGGTGTGGAATGGATAGAGATAGGGGACTCAAGCTGGATCAAGGGATGCCAGCTCAATGTCCTGCATGCACCATAGTACTGAGCGAAGTAGCTAGCGAGTGTTCGTAAAAAATTGCCGGCTAGGTAGGATCAGGAGGCAGTGGGAACGTAACTAAATGAACTAGTTCTCACGATATCGGTTTACAAACCTTCCCTCAAACTAAGGCTGATCACAATAGAAATGTCATAGGTAGTATCATGCATGTCCACTAAATTTTTTCACGAAGATGACATACAATTGAATGCTAAAAGAGAAAATTGAGTATCATGATATGATATGATACCAAATCATATTAAATAATGTATTAGTATGTATCATGTATGATAATAAATAAAGTCACTATGATAACAACTTATGATACTCAAGAACCAGATGCAATGGATGTGTCATCAAGTCTGCAGTGACCTTGTTACTGCACCTGTTTTCTTACTGGCATGTCTACATGTTGTGTACTTCCTTGATGGTTTCATGGAAGGACACACGCCATGGTACATGTATGCGTAGCTTCATCGCATATAAAATCAGCATATGAGCTCGGTTGTCGTCGCAAGAGGGAGAAGACATACTCAAACTGAAAAGGGGAGATACCTAGCTCCCTTAATCTCTGAATGAATGCATGGAACTTAACCCAGGGAGTGTCTTGGGATTGGGAGGCAACAAAAACTCAAATGTGTGGTACAACGGCAAAATTTACATGACAGCAATTGTTCCCGCAATGAACAGGAGATGATCTTGTACAAGGGTCCACCGTCTTCCATGGATGCTTGGTGCATGTTACTTTTTGCTATGGAGGCTGGTGCTAGGTTTGTTTCGACACTTGACAAACTTGTACTGGACAGGAGAATAGCACCACTTTTAATAGTATCTGAATTGCACCCTTTTCTTATATTCAAAAGGTCATATGGAAAAGTCGATCATAAAAGAGAAATACAAACACATAATTTTATATCATTCGATGAAAGGTAGCCCAATGTATTATGTAGCTCGATCCTTGTCGGATTTTATTGTGTCTTGGCCATTATAAATTTTCAAAGTTGGCACAAAAGTGTCTCACATCAAAGGCTTGTTGTTTAAGTTGCATCATAAGAACTACCTCTTATTGGACACTTATGGCATAATTAATTCTGAATCAAAATAAACTCATGATTTAACCATGCCACTCGTAATTTTAATAAAGTGGTTTGTGAGAAATGATATTTTCATTTAAATTTCATGTTGTTCTTTCAGTGTGTTACTTATACTGTTCCAGGAATATATATTGTGGGAAATATGCTTTGCACGATTGCTTGTATCAGGAAACACCTCCTCTACAAAAACCAAAACACCTCGCCTCAGCATGAAAGGCACCTGTCATGTATGTTCTGAAGATTAATTGCCAGCAAATTTCAGAAGTTTTTTGTGTTTTGGACATTCAAAGTAAATTTCTGGCCACAACATGTCATTGCAGGTCCCCGCCTCTACGGCACAAAGACAACCTACTAATTAACCAGTGTTGCTATGGAATCAATATGTTTGAAACGACGGGTAATTGGACACATAAACAGAGAGAGTGAATAACAACACACACACGCAAGCCTCTTTAGCGTTATCAACAAGTTGCCTGCTTTCATTTTCGTCCCACTCCTCACATTGCTCCTTGCTTACTTATCATGTGTGCGAGACACACGAAAGCTCACATTTTATCATCGCACATGATAAAATTTCCTGCCATTAATATTGCATCTTTCCTACACCGATTCTATAATTTGGAGTCCGGTAAATTGCTTTAGTTTGCTTATCCTACCAATTAATAGACAATTGATAATCGTTCCACCCATTTAAAGAGACGAATGTCAAGTCCTTTTCTCTATGATTTTGTTTAAAGTGCAAAAATCGGCCGCCTCAATAGATCAGAATGAACACTCTTTTGATATGGTTCACAATTTAGTTTCCATTTTTAAGAGGCGCCCTTCATATAGACTACATATAATTGAGAGGCAAACAAAAACTGGCATGTTCAAGTGTCAATGCATGCAAGATATGTGTGTCTCAATTAACTTGTAAACTTGGCCTCATATTCACCCAACAAAACTGCAATAGATTCAACTATTATCGTAAGTTTGTAAAGCACTTCGAGTGTTGTAAAAGCAACCGCTACCAACAAGCTGAGTTTTGCTTGGTTATGGATATTTGAGTGCATTCTTGTACAATCTATGTCTATTGTCGTTTGCATCAATAGAGACTTGTTATAATTTAAGGGAACTCCTTTGTGCTTTATAATCGTGAACAAGTAATATGAAATGTCCAAGCGAAAGACCATATTACTTGTCCAAAATTGAAGGATGATATACTTTGAAGAGATAACCGAGAGCATTCATTCAACCATTATATTCAGAAACTATCAAAAATTATGAATATTATAGAAAGATCATGCTTCGATTGAAAAATTGGAATCAAATTACCTATATTTCCTACTCGCAAACCAAAAGTGTTGTTTTTACCTTGAACATGTGAAATATGACATAATAACAACACCTCAGGTTTTCTTTATAGAGGCTAAAACACCTAAAGTGCTAGCTTGGAACACATTCTGAACGTTCAGGAAATTAATTGATGGCAGCCAGCGTAAGTTAGTTGTCTTTCAATTAGACATTCACACTTTCTAGTCAGCACTATGAATGTAGACTCCATAAGTCCCCCTCTAGGGCATGTAGGAGAGACAAGGGACTAGTATTATGTACGACAACTACACTTCTTTTTCTATATAGGTTCGTGCAAGTTGATGAATAGTTGAACACATAAAGGAATAGAAACTGAACAACAATTCACACACAAAGGTTGTTGTCGTTCTGAACTCTAGTCATTTGCTCCAGGTAGCTGTCTACTCACTAGTCTCAGCATTGTTTCTTGCTTAGTTACATGGATTTCGGGCATGGCACCTAACACCAAAAAATATTAGCGAGATGGAGAACAGAAGCACCAACAAACATTGCACAGTATGAGCTTGGTATGTGTGGGGAGTACGGCCATGCTAGGATGTCGCACAAAATAAACATGGTTGCATAATTGAATTACTGGAACGATTGGCTATTGTACTACTTCGCCTTACTTTCACAATGTTTACATTATTTGTATAAGTAATGCAACATCTTAATTTTAATTCTTATGTGAAATACGTGCTACAATTTTGAAAATCATCAAATGAAGGAAGTTCCATGTGACTTACTTACAAAAGGTGGGCAGGTAATTAAAGTGCATCAAGGACCTCGATGGGCGTACAAGGGGCCTCAGGATGCTACCAGCTTATATACAAGTTTGCCTCTGCATATGGACGCACCTGGCTAATAAATGATGCTGCAACCACACCACTCCGTGTTGATCTCAAGAGTTTATAAATGAATATTTTTACACACTATCTCTACTTGCACTAGCTTGTTTCGCTTGGCTGTCTTCAGCACATCTGGGATTATGAGGTGTAGCTTAGGACCAGCTTGCTGCATATTAAGAGAATAATGACAAGGTATTTTCTCCTGCCTCTGCTTGACCACATCATAGGTCCTCTGACTTATATCTAACACTCTTTTCACAATAGTGTAAAAAAACACTCTTTTCAAAATGGTTATTATATATAGTGTCTCTTTTCTTAGATACATCCCCTACATTGGATTGAGAGGCTGTAGTAACTTATGTGTCCGGCTGGCACAAGGCATCATTGCCATATCTGAATCTTGAACAACTTGGCATGATATTAGCCCGATGATCTGGATGCAAACAACTAGCATTATAAAGCATTTCTTGTATTGTAATAATTAACAACTACTAGCAGTTGGTTAGTTTTTTTCTCAAAAAGAAGAGTAAAACCACCCGCCTCTACATAGATTGATGCACACAACCATGAAGTATTTATTATTCAATAATGCCAATGAAATCTAAGCATTGTGTTGCTGAATAAACCAGTTTAAAAATAAATAAACAAACCCTTGCGGGAGTATCTCTTCAATCCTACCATGAACCCTATGATCATTGAACATAATCCACCAGTCTTGCTACAAATGACCGAAACAGCAAAAATATGTCACTCCTAGACAAAGCCTTACAAATGGATCACCATACATGTGCCGATGTTGACGAGTCCAATCGAAGATCGAACTTGAGATGTTCATCTCCGAAGGCAAGCTTCGAGCCAACCCCTTCAAAAAGGGCATGTATGTTGCCTCATCTACACATAGTGGAGAGATCATGGGTTTTACATGGAGTTCGCACATACTCATTGGCAACCGTCACTGCCAACAATCTCGCTAGAGGCTGATGATCCCGACGATGAAAGAGCTCAAGGAGTGGCGGAGGCTACTGGAAAATCCTTGGGCAAGCCAAGAAGGCCAGGTCAAAGCTGACCTCACAAACTTTTCAATTATACCCCCCTCAATCTTCACTATTTGTTGCTATGCTAGGCGGGCGACGACCAGGTTTTCCCAACATAGCTCTGCCCTGAGCCCATGCCCGTTGGAGAAGGCCGTGCAAGCATCCCCTTACAACTCCGCTTTCCGTCTCTCCCGCACCTCCTTCGTTTCCACCGATGGGAGAGGGGGCAATGTTGGTCGTTCGAATACAGCCAGAGCTTGCCACCTTTACATCCTCCTTGTAGATCCGTCGATTACATCCCTAGGAGCGACACCTCAATGTCCATCACCATGACCCTCACCAGCCTGATCGGGCCCCAAGGTAGAAGCATTGCCACGCCACCAAATTTTGCATGAGCCCATGCAGAGGCAGCACGAACAATACCTACAAGCGCCGACACCATCTATGCCAACCACTATGCACATGTTTGCAAGAACATGAATCCACCAGATGTTGTCGGCGTGCCAAGGTCGTGCCTTGTTAGACTTAATCTTGATTCGTGTATCTGCATAGTTTGTTTTTCGTTATGCATGTAGCTTAGTTTGTCTAGGGAGTAGTTGTCCAACGAAACTTCAGCGGAGGCGTGCGAAGAAGGCGAGATGCCAAGGCGTCGTGCGATACGACGATGATGGCGAGATGCCAATGGCGGCGTGAGGCTGCAGTGCTGCGTGAGGCAGCGTGGCCGTGTGATGCGGCAAGTGCGACGAAGGCTGGAGTGTGGGGCTCTATGAGCATGTTTAGCCGGCTGGGTTGATCCGGATGTGAGCTGCATGCAAGTCCTAGTCTTGGAACGTTGGAGTGAATCAAGGAAACAAACTGGCTGCATGCAAGTAGTTGGTTAGCTAGCTTTGTGCGTGTGCATGGGTTAATGGGTTTAGTGGCCCGAGTGGAGGCTGGGTTAGGGCGTGCGTGAGCCAGCCCGGTGTATATATATGTGTTGATCAGATGAATGAAAAGTAGGCTGTGAGGGCTGAGAGCAAAATGTAGCGAATACGTTCACCAAGGAGAAGAGCCCGTGGGCAAAGCTTTGTGCTCCTTCTTGGTGCGTGTGTGTGTGGGTGTTCTTTTGTGTTTGAGAGAAACAACCAGAGAAAGAGAGAGGGAGCTGTGAGAGGCAGCACCAATGTAGAAGAAGAAGAGTGGCGCTGCAAGGAGGCGGCGCCAACAATTGGCATCAGAGCCTGGGTGATCCGGTGGAGGCGGCGGCGGCGCGGGGGGGTCCGT
>NW_024119427.1:0-9428 GCF_003073215.2 Triticum urartu
CCGGCCCGCCGCCCGGTGGCCGCGGCGCGGCGAGGAAGCCCGGGGCTTTGGCCGGGACGAGGCCATCGCCGAAGCGGCCGCTGCGCTTCTTGGACGTCCCGCGCGACCTCTCCGCCGTCTTCATGTCGCTGCCGCCCAAGAAGCGGATCCGCGCTCCGCCGTGCCTGGTCGCCTTCCGCCCGAGGTGCGGGGCCGCGTGGGGCCATGGATCGGCGCTGTAGCCCCGGCTGGCCGTAATTTATGGGCTCCATGGTGCAATTGTTCATTTATCGGCGAATTCTTGGAGTTCTTGCGCTGCGTTCCTCTTCCTTCTTTCTTTCTTTCTCTTTCTTGCGGTGGCTTCTTGGTTCCCACGGCCATGATATAGTAGTATAATCTCTAGTGCAAATAATTAACGCGTTATTTTGCCTTTTTTCTCTCTGTCATTCTGATTTTTATTGGGTTTGTGTGAAGGAGAAATTGTACTAGAATTGAAAAGGTTGCTATTTACTTATATAATATAGGGATGATGATTGGGGAAAAGAACAAGAGTTGTAAGAGAATTCCCTGTTAATTACCGACTATTACAGCTAACGGTTCTGAATAATCATCTGAAGTGATGTTCTTTCCGGTTTTCCGTTTAAATCAATTCGATTCTTGTGCCCGCCGCATCTCGAATTTTACACATGCTGGCAGTCTGACAAACGGCAGACACTTTCGGTGGTGCCAATTAACTCCTCTGGGCCTGAAGAACAGAGAAAGATTTTGATCAATTTAACTGAATTCGGTCCAAGTTAATGGCTTTAACCTGTTGATCGAACTGCCCATTGTGTGGAGAAGATAAAAAAATGTTTTTTTCGAATTATTGGTGCATCCACGAAGGGAGAAGTAAGTGTGTAGCATGTATGCAGCGGCGAGCAGAAGAAAATCGGTCAGGTGGAGGGGATGGGCTGGGATGTACTTTCGGTTGTTTTGTCCCAGCACAGGCACAGCACCGGTGAGAGTGAAGAGGAAGATTTGCAGCAGAGAATCTTCTATTCATGAGAACAACATGACATAGGTTTTTCCTGCCAAAAAAAAAAATCCCCAGCTGCATCTGAGTGTACGGCATTGGTCAGTTTCAGTTTCAGTTTCAGGGCGTCGGTTAGGATTGTTGTGCATGCATGGAGGTGTTGAGATCCAAAGCGAGAGGAGGGGGAGGGGAGGTGCGTTGCGTGTTTGAGGAGCCATGGATGGATCCTGACCGCGAGTAAGTGGGAGGGAGAAGGAAGCGGAGGCTGAAAGTTTCCTGGCTTGCCTCACTCACATCACATGGGCTGGCTGTTACGTTTTGCAGTTACAGAACGCAGGAATAGGTCTCTCGCCCCCTCCCTCCCTGCCTTGTTTTAGCAAAGCATTATTATGCGTGAGAGGGAGAGAGAGGGGCATCTTCCCTTCCCAAGTACTCGAGTCGGGGCAGGCAGGATGCGTGGCCGTACGTTGGTGCTTAGGCCGGGCAATGCGGTGGCATGCACGGCACGGCCATGGCTGGCACTGTGTCGGCCAATGCCAACGCCATGGCCAGGCCAAGAGGGGAGAGGCAGGGGAGGGAGGTGGAGGGATTCGTGCTGTGCGGAGACAGGCGCATGTGCCGGGGATCGTCAAAGCGGAAGTGGGTGGGGAGGACGCGGTGAAGCGAAGAAAGTAAGCCAAGCAAGCAAGCAACCCGGGAATCTGAACCCCGTCTCGGTTCCTGCTGCAATCATGAGCTGCTTGCCTGCCTGCCAGCCTCACCAGCAGCCTGCGATCATGGCGGATAATGGACGCTAAAAACCAAGATTAAAATGCGATGCATACTCCTCTTCGCTGCAGGAAACAAAACTGCACAATTGCAGAACGATGATGTCTCGTGTCTGGGGATGAATTTGAACTCGGAGCGGCAATCTGGGGTTGATCGGGCACACCGACTGGTCCTCCTAACGGATCAGCCTACCAGGAGTAGATTAGGTGACCAGACCATGAAGAAAATAGAAACGGCAGGTCATCCACCGTAAACACTACGTGCCTCCTACGTAGTACTAATGATGAACCGCCAACTGTATTATGTACTCCCTCCGTCACGGTTTAAAAGGCGCACTTGAAAATTCTCTGGGACCTACGTGGTTATCTATTGGTTACGAGATGGCCTAAAAAATAGCATTCACACCACGCATGCATATAGAAATAGTATATCGGAGTACTAATTAGCTATTAAAAATAAATGCAATGCGTCCTAAACCTTGTCTATTGTGGAAACGCACACAAATTTAACTATGCCTTCTAAACTGTGCCTCCGTTTTTATTTACTCTGCATATTAGAGTTGACTGAAGTCAAACTTCGTAAAATTTGACCAAGTTTATAGAAAACAATATAAACATTTATCATAATAAATCTACATGATGTGAAAGTACATTTAATAATAAATCTAATGTTGTTGATTTCTTATTGTATATCTTAATATTTTTGTATATAAACTTGGTCAAAATTTATAAAGCTTGACTTTGACCAAAGATACTATGCGAACTAAATAAAAACGGAGGGAGTACTAGTATTACATGTCCGCTTCATCTGCTTTGGCTGAGCACTAATCCTAATTAAGACATGCGATAAATGCCAGAGCGGCCAAGTCCAATGGGCAAGTATACCGGCTAACTAATTAGTCACAACCTAGGATTCCCGGGAACACATTGACTTTTGCACTGCCCGGACGCCTGCACGAATGGCGCGTTTTAACCGCAGTAAAAACGCAGCCTGGTACGTGCTCTGCAGCAAATGGAGCAAGAAAAAAAAAAGGGTTGAGGCGTGCGCCTGACTTGCGTAGTACGTACCGGGCGACGCAGTAAAAACGTTGTATCCAGTCCTTGGCATCTGTTCTTGCTGTCCCCAACATTCTCTGACAGGCGAGCGCAGCACGCAAACGCAATCTGGGCGGCACGACAAATCTGCTGCCTGTTCGCCGTAGCCTGATCTGTGCTGTGCAGAGTAATTGGATATCAGATCGCCTAGTACAGTACTTACACAGCGTCGTTTAGTTTAAGCTGCCTACTCTGCTCTCATTATCTCTAAGTCTGCTACTACTAGTAGATCAGAAGCTGACATCTCAAGTTCGGGACCCGGTCGGGAGAGTGCTGAATGCTGGGTGCCACATGCACATTTTTGACAGTATTTTTCAGCTGCTACTGCATCATATACAGTAGCCATCCTCACTGAACAATTTCGGCAGACTGAATTTGTAGGAAGATAGCATCACTACTAACTAACTTAACTAATTGTTCTCCCTTTTGGGGACTAGCTCAGGGAAGCCAAGTTTCGGATCTGAGCCTAGCTGAGCCTCGGCCTACATGTTGTTTCCGTTTAGGCTCACTTTTGCATGTGCAGCATTAATAAAAAGCAACCAATTTGTACTACAATAACCACCTCCACCAGCAAATCTTTGGTTAAGATGGGCAGCCAGTGCGAGTAGATCCAAATGTGGCCACTTTATCCAACCACCCCTCCTTCCAACCAGCTTCCGTTCCAAGATAGCCAAGCACCCACCGACTGGAGCCTTGGACAAGGTAGCATCTTTGCATCTTGTACTGGAGAAAAATATGAATACAAGACGATCCTTTGGTGTTATAACATCTTCTTGTACATGCAACGCGACTTATCTTGGTGCCTGGAATCCTATGTCATTTCCATTCTGACAGAATTGAGCCCCGGGGACATTATGATATACAAGGACAAATTCTATACGCGCCAACAACATTTTCATGGGAGGCGATATATTTCAAGCTGGTACTATCAAATTTCACGGATAATTCATTTATTTGCACGGTCACCTTTATTGAATTGTGAGGTGGAAATGGTTGTTAATTTTTTATCAGGGTTTGTTTGTATATTCGTGCAAAGTGCCAATCAGAATCAGAGATGCAAAAGGAACTGGCGCCGGATCCTGCGCACACGCCTTTTCTCTCAGGGTGTGGTGAACTGACAGATGTATCCCCGTCACATCACATCAGGAGGGGTAGTGACCAAAGTGGCAGATCTACTACTAGAAGGGAACAAATATGCAGCTCTCCCTGCCTCTCAGCATCTGTGCGTGTTGCCGGCTCGCCGTTTCTCATCAGACGGACTCCACTCCCATCTCTTTCTTTAGCACACACGAAAACTGCAGGACACACACAAGCTGCATGCACCAGTGGGTGCTCCGGGGCTGTTGCACTTTTGATCCCCCTGCCAGTACAGATCTCGTGGAAAGTGGAGTGAGGCCATGGCCATCGGATCCCTGTACAAGTATCCAAAACAAAAGGCACGCTGTTAACCAACATCACAAAGCTAAAAATGCAAAATAACAGTGATTAGCAGTGATAATTACCAGGCCTTTGCCCGGAAACGGAACGCTTTCACCGTCTCTTTGCCGGCGCAGGCTGTGCCGCCGCTACCCGTAATCTGTACTTTGAGCAAAGACGTGGCTTTTGTGCTTTCCTCCCGTCTTCCAGCTGAAGCGACACTCATGAGCCGATGAGCGAGCGGTGATCCCCACCCCACCGCCTCCTCGGCCAGCTATCTTGGCACTCAAGCAATGCCCATCTTCTCGATTGATTTCTTTAGCCTTTTGACCACCAAAGTCTCTGCCTTTTGGCGCAGAAGAGCACAAGAGAAGGCGCCAAAGGCGGCACGGCTAGCCAGGCATCGGATGCCATGCCATGCCATCGGGTCACGCTCGCGCCCGTCTGGGATGGTCGATCTCCGACTCTTCTTCTGCTGCTGGTGGGAGCTGAGTTGGGCCAAGCCAAAAGGCCTGCAGCTGGAAAGGCTGTCAGCTGCTGATGCTTCTTCTATCTTCTTCGGCCCCACCGTTCTGTGATGTCGGTTAAGTTTTTGTTTATCTACCAAAGCTGGGGTCTCCATCATGGATGTGGAGCAGGCCGTATCCTCTCCCATCCCTCCCTGCTGGGAAAGATGCCTTCTAGGAATACTATGCATGTGGAAAGATAAAGCTGTGTGGCGGGTAATACAGTTTAGCACAAAAGTCGTTATATGCATCATCACTACGGCCGGTAATACAGTTTAATACAAAAGTCGTTAATAGCGTCTCCAACAAGTTCACTCAAAAACTTCCCCCTAAAAATGGTTATAAGGGGTGTTCATATAATTTAGAAAAAAATTGCAGTTGAATGGATCACCAGAAAAACTCCCCAGTAGTGTTTTTGCACTGACATGTCAATTTTAGGGGATGGTTTACAGGGAGATTTTTTCCCCAGATAGAGGGCCAGTTATGAAAGTCTTCTTCTGCCCGTGATGAACAGTAAAACCCAAAAAATATTGAAAACACATTTAAAAAACTTCTCATTTTTTTGGTAAACTTTGACAAATGTTTTGAGTGCTTGCAAAGTTTCGTCATGGAATGACAATCATGGAAGTTGTGGCAAAAAAAAAACAGCACTCCAATCAACTATACGGTTATTTGAAATAATTCCCTTTTGATTTTTGAAATGATCCAAAAACAAATCCACTCCAATCAACTTGAGAAAATTAACAAAGACTCAAAATATTACTCCCTCCGTTCCAAAAGGGAAAATATTCGAGTAATTTGGAACGGAGAGAGTATTTGAGACTTAAGGAAAATACTTTTCGTCCCAAATTAAATATTTGAATTGTAACCCTATTTTTGGATATTAATTTTATTCCCTAAATTATTTAGAGTTCAATTTAATTCCCAATTCCCCCCCGCAAAAAAAATTAATTCCCAATTTCACTTTAGGGTTTCAATAATTTTTGGGGTCATATAAGTTATATTCCAACCCAAATTACTTGAACAGAAGATCATAAACATTTACAGCCCAATTTTGGTTTCTATAAACACTCGCTAATGACAATTTAGGGTTCTGGATAATTCCAAAATTTATTTTCAGCCATAATTTCATTGACCAATCAACTCCTAGTCAAAACTAGGCAAGATCAATCAATCACAACTGAAAGGATCAAGAAGAGGTGTCTAGAGGGGGGGGGGACGGTGATTAGACTCTCAACAAAAAAAAATAGTAGCTTTTAATTTCTTCAAGTTAAGGTGGAGTTATAGCACAAGTTTAAACATTCACAATACATTTTAAGCAAGCACAGCAAGAGTATATGAGCAGCGGAAAGTAAAGCATGCAATTTGCAAGAAAGTAAAGGGGTGGGATTGGAGTGTGCAAACGCAATTGGAGACACAGAGATTTTTGGCGTGGTTCCGATAGATGGTGCTATCGTACATCCACATTGATGGAGACTTCAACCCACGAAGGGTAACCTTGTCTATCGCACCATAGCCATCGCCCACGAAGGACTTGCCTCACTTGGGTAGATCTTCACGAAGTAGGCGATCTCCTTGCCCTTACAAACTCCTTCGTTCAACTCCACAATCTTGATGGAGGCTCTCAAGTGACACCTAACCAATCTAGGAGACACCACTCTCCAAAAGGTAATAGATGGTGTGTTGATGATGAACCCCTTGCTCTTTGTGCTTCAAATGATAGTCTCCCCACACTCAACTCTCTCACACAGATTTGGATATGGCGGAAAGATGATTGAGTGGAAAGCAACTTGGGGAAGGCTAGAGATCTAGATTCTTGTGGTTGAAATGGAATATCTTGGTCTCAACACATGAGTAGGTGGTTCTCTCTCAGAAAATGAGTAGTGGAAGTGTAGGCACGTTCTGATGGCTCTCTGCATGAATGGAGGAAGGGTGGAGGGGTATATATAGCCTACACACAAGATCTAGCCGTTACACACAATTTACCAAACTCGGTGGGACCGAATAGTAAAACTCGGTCAGACCGATTCAGTTCAAAATGTGAACGTTAGGATTTTTGGTGGGACTGATATGATCAACTAGGTGGGACCGATGTGTTAGGGTTAGGGTAAAACCTCAACACGGTTTGACCGATTACACAAACTCGGTGGGACTGATTTTGTAATAAGCAAACAGAGAGTTGGTCAAGCAAACTCGATGAGACCGACTGCGTATCTCGGTGAGACCGAAATAATTGCAACATGCAACAAGGAGTTTCAAGCCCATCTCGGTGAGACCGAGATCCCATCGGCGAGATCGAACTGATTAGGGTTTCTGGTAGTGGCTATGTCAAGTGAACTCGGTGGTGCTGGATAAATCAAATCGGTGGGGCCGAGTTTGACTTTAGGTTTGGGACATATGTGGAAATGAGAAAGTGGTTGAAGGCTTTGGAGCATATCACTAAGCACTTTGAGCAAGCAACACCTCATCCCCTTTTAATAGTATTGGCTTTTCCTATGGACTCGATGTGATCTTGGATCACTAAAATGAAAATGTAGAGTCTTGAGCTTTTGCCAATGTTTGTCCTTAGCATCTTGAAGGGGTTCCACATCCTCTTGTTCATGCCACTCCACTGTTGGACTCATCTAAAGTATACTAGATGAAACTATTAGTCCAACAAGAGATATGTTGACATTAATTACCATAATCACCCAGGGAGCACTTGTGCTTTCAATCTTCCCCTTTTTTGTAATTGATGACATCAAAGCTTTAGATAAGGATATGAAGAATAACAAGTAAAGCTATGGAAGGACATGTAACATGCATAGGCTCCCCCTACATGTATGCAATGAAGTAAATATGGAATGTAAGATCATGTGAATGCATAAGCATGACAGAGCAAGCAATGTGTTACATGTATCTTGGCTATATGCATCAGAGCAAATGATGTAACTAGGAAATGTACCTCCATGTTCATGATTCCTTCTTGCAAACAGTATGTACAGTAGCAAGAAATCATTCATGCACATGAATGTGATGCATATACTTACCTTATGGTCTTGAGCTGGCTTTGGAAGAGATGAACCTGAGTAAACAAGGTCAGGTAACACAGAAACATCTGCTAAACAGAGCAAGAACAGTAAACCACAAGAGTACCAAGATTGGGATGACATGTAATGAGTGAGTAGTTAGTACTGTATTGGATATAGACATGTCCGCAAAGAGTAAAGATATGCAATGAATTCGAGGATTTACTTCCCTTAAATTTCTTTCTCCCCCCAAATCTTATATTGGATAATGGGAGAAGATAGGGAAAAGAAAATCAGAGCACAACAATCATAACACACATAACACATACTAACATGTCTTTCCCCTCTTGAAGACATGTGACTTCTCTCCTCTATGGATAATAAGCATCTGGAGAAGCTTAAGGTGCGCCTTCTCTCTTGTGTGATAAGCTTTGATGTGCTCTCTCTCCCCCTTTGACATCAATTTCCAAGAAGGGATCTTCTGGAGCATGAGTCAATTAGGTTTGGTCCTTGATTCACATTACAAAGCATCATGTAATATAAGATGCCAGTAGAGGACAAGAATCATCGAGTGAAGCTGGAACAAATATGCAGGACGCAAACGACAAAGTGTTCTCTCAGCATTGAAATCGGCAACACCAAGTCTTTCTCTTCGGTGGCACCGAGTTGTTTCGGTTTAGCCGAAAGAAACAACCCGGTGAGGCCAAATTCAACACAGAGAGAAAACAATTGTCATCTCAACTCACTAGGCAAATAAGATCTCACAAAGATTTGTAGGGAATTTACTAATTTTTTTGCAATGAATTGGATGTAGGGAATGCAGAACATAATAGATAAAAAGAAGAGAAATCTAGATGAAGTTTTTTTGAAAAGGGGAACAAGCATGCAAAAGACAAATGCAAGAACACAGAGAATCACTAGAGAACTTCATCTAGAATTGGTTGGCGACGAAGTCACCTATGTTAGAGTATATTGACTGAGGAGTCAAGTGAGAACACTTGATCGTAGGTCAACTCATCGTTTAAGCTCAAAATAGGGTTACCATTTTTCATTTAAGCATTTTGATGTATTCACATCTTGTTGAGCTGCTTCGACCCATGACTTGGGGTAAAGCTTCTCTAAGATGGAATGACATACCTTGGGTGGTGGTGTTGAACTTGATCATGTAGTTGAACTTGTGTGGGATGCTCAAAGTTGATGTAGTTCATCAAGAGTTGGGAGCACCACTTGGAGTTTTGAGTTCATCTACCTACATGGGTTAGTTTTGCAAGGAAGAGCACTTGTGTATCCAAAGTGACAATCATGAGATTTGATACCAATTGATATTTGATACAATGAAATTGTCAGGTGATATGTTGAAAGGTTTCATGCTTCCTTGACTTCAATCACCATATTGTAGAGACTTGGTGATGTAGAGATTGCTTAAGATGTGAGTGAGTTGCAATCTCATAGATTTGACCTCATCCAAGTACCTATAAGGGTTAGATGACATGCAAGGGTACAAGTATAGATCCAAGACATATGATCATCATCATAAGAGAAATATAAAGGATTAGTCAAAGGCTCATGCCTTGCATGTATCCTGTGACGCCCCCGATTCAATCGTACACTAATCATACACGTAAACGTGTACGATCAAGATCAG
>NW_024119428.1:0-12073 GCF_003073215.2 Triticum urartu
CATAGATGAAGGTATGCCGCCGGCTTCTCTATGCCAACGGCTTTTCTCAGGCCATCTGCGTAGCTCGAGTTATGCCGACGGCCCCGACAAAAAGCCGTCGGCATAGATAAGGCCGTAGGCATACAGGGTTATTCCGGTAGTGTTTACTGTACGTGTGTTTTGTGCTTGTTGTAAGGCTGTTCTGCATCCTTCTCTGCCGACTATTTGTAGGCCTACATGGAGCAGTTTTATGGTGCGGTGCGTTGATTACGCCCTATTTACCTCTGTATAACGCTTTTGACTGTTTTTACGATTCCAAAATTAAGGAGGTGTATATGCCATGCCAAGGATACGTTCCAAACCTGTGATATCCATATATTTATTTGCCGATTGCTTTCCATACAATAATTTCGAAAGATCGGTTACTTCGATTTATTACTATTCGACAGCGATCCTAGGATCGCATCCGCCTCACACTTGATTCTCCTACATCTGGTCCTCCATCGTTTCATTTTTGTTTTTTGGATGTGTCTAGGGCACATCTAGATGTGCTCTAATTATTGCACATTTAAGTGAGTGAATCAAGTATAAAAAAAGGAAAAAAAAAAGAAAGACAATATTCACACGAATCTCAATGTAAAATCAATGGCATATGACTTAAATATGCAATACTTATGGCACATCTAGATGTGCTTTAGCAAAACTGTTTTTTTTTAATCACGCATGTGATGCCCTCGTTTCTACCAAGCAGAAGAGGAACAATAAAACAGAGCTAGCAAGGAGAACTTTTCATGTTTCTTTCTCTTTTGCGACAATGTATACTTTTCTTTGCGGAAAACTTCCAATTTACCCATCATCAATCATGGCAGTATTATAAATACATGAATTACTAACCATTACATCAAGATCCATAGACCATCTATCGACGACTACAAGCACTGAAGCGCGTCACCATCACCACCCCTCACTCGCCCGATTCAGAAAAATGTGTTGTAGTAAACACTACAAGTTGTCATGCTAAGGCCTCATAGGACCAGCACGGCAGGACGCAACCACCGCCAATAAAGAGAAGTGTAGATCAGAAGAATCCAACCTGAAAACACACTTACGTAAACGTATGAAGACTAAATCCAAGCGGATCCACCAAAGACAACCACCGACTGAATCATAAGAGATCCGCCGGAGACACGCCTCCACACGCCCTCCGACAATGCTAAATACACCACCGGGATGGGCCTAGGCGGGGAGAACCTTATTTCATCTTCAGCGATATATCATTGTCTTCCCGAGCAGAATACAAACCCTAGCAAAACTCACAACATATAAAACAGAACCCTCCCATCAACAAAGGGTGAGATCCACCGTATATAGTTCTACATTCTAAAGTATGTCTATATACATTTGTATGTAGTTCATATTGGATCTCTATTTTTTTTTAGAAACAGAGGGAGTAATTAATAAAGATGGTTTTATGCCTCGATTGATGCGGTGGCCGGGGTTTTAATATCTCCTTTTTTAAGAGGTGCAACCAGTTGATCAACCTTGCTGTGTATGTC
This sequence comes from Triticum urartu, assembly GCF_003073215.2. Classification (NCBI taxonomy): domain Eukaryota; kingdom Viridiplantae; phylum Streptophyta; class Magnoliopsida; order Poales; family Poaceae; genus Triticum; species Triticum urartu. The sequence goes on from NW_024119428.1 coordinate 1,536, forward strand.
TCAACAACAACGACATCAAGTCCCATTTTTGGAAATGTAACACCTTTTTGCATCTTTTTGATATCATTAACACCTTTTTGTTCATTATTTAACGTGGACATATCCTGTGAAAATCTAGAAACTTGCTATGCTAAGCAATGGATCAGCGACGGACGGTGGCAGAACACACGTGGGATTAACCATCCATTTTTAGTCTGTTTTCTAGATAACCCGCTCTTAATAATTTTAGGAAAATTATTTGGCTCAGATCTGCCTCCATTCGTATGTAAGCTGCTGCTGCTGCCGCCGCCGCGCCGCAGCTGAAGAGAGCCGCTGCCGCATGCCGCATGCCGCTGCGCCTGCCCATCTCCTGGGAGATGCCCTAAAGGAGTTGGGCGAGCCGTTGACTGATGCTGAAGTGAGTGAACTGCACCGCTGCCGCGGCTCTGCCCAGGCCGAATGAGCCGCTTCTCGCTGGATGATCGATTATGTAACTTTTTCGTCCCAGGTGTTGAATTTCCAACAACTGATGCTTGTGTTGTAAGAGCCCTTGTGCTGTACGATTTTTATATTGCATTTGTAATCTGTATTCGTGCTTTACAAAAGCTGACAACAATTGGATGCGTCGTTCAATTTTCTTGAATGAACCTCAACATTCTGTCGTAAGAGACATGTCGCCATGTCTAATTTTTAATCTGAAAGACCTTCAGCAAGCGGGACATGGCTGGATGGGATAGAGACCCAAACAGCTAAACACATTCGTATAGGAGTATGTGCTTTATTTTGGGCAGTCTGGAACTGCAGAAATGATTTGGTTTTTAACAGAACAACAAATACTCATTTTTTGCAGGTCATCTTTTGAGCTACTACATTGATCCGTATGTGGTCACTACTCACTCAAACGAAGGTCAGGGAGCATTTGGTTACTGGATCTGCCCGATGGGAAATGGTAGCTCGGGCTATATTCAGCCGGTTTGGATGGCGGTCATGTAATAGGATAGGCAATTAGTTTTCCTATCTTTATTTCGCATGCCGACTGTGGCTTTTATTATCCGCTCTTTATGAGCCGTTTGGGGACTAGTTTGTAACGGAGTTCATGACCTTTGTTGAACCTATTTGCTTTTAATAAATGTGGTCGTATGCATCTTTCTGATGCAGAGGCTGGGGATGCGCCTCTTTTCCAAAAAAAAAGCAAACGGGCAAGGCTTAGCCGTGAAAATCAAAAGAGCCCAGTGCATACAAGTTCAGGAAATCTCCATGTTCAGAAGCTCGTGTACATTTTATGTGTTCAAGCAGCCGATAAAATTTCCAACAGAACTGCTAAATCTCAGTCGACTGAGACTTCGCGAAGTCTCAGTCGACGAGCTAGCCATTGGATGCTTTGGTCGTTTCAAGATTTGTGTTGGGTGCTTTGTCCTATGTTTTGGCCTATATAAGGCGCCGACCAGCCCCTTTTTCTTTTTTTTTAGGAGCGTCATCGCGCTTGCCTTTTGTGGGCTGGACAGGTGCTCGGGTGGGCCTTTTTGTTTGTTTGTTCTTTTTTTTACTGTCTTGTTTTTTTGGCCGCGGTAAATAAATGGAATGGGAAGCGGAGGCCGAGAGCACCCCGTGGCCAGTAATCAGTCCATTTCTTCCTCTATCTCTCTATTCTTTCTCTGTCAAAAAAGCCAAAGATCTCTGCGGTGGAACGAAAGAAATCGCCTTTGCTCCTGAACGGCCAGCGAGAGCCTGGGTGATGCTGCTAGTGGAGTAAGTGTTACCCTCTTTCCTCCAATTTTTTTGTTTCTTTGTTGGCGCTCTCCTTCAGATCTGAGGGGATTGGGTTCCATTTTTTGTTTGGATCAACTCTAGATTAGTAGCTTGATGCATGGAATCCCTCCCAGATTTAGTCATTTTTTTGTGTCCTTTTTCTTCAAGGAGTGGTATGTAGTGCGTCCATTTTTTGTTTGATTTTTTTTTTCAGATTGCCGAAACCCTTGTGCAATCAGTAGCATGTTGAAATCATTCTGTGGAAACAAGAGGATTAATACTGAACCTATCACTAGGAGTGACATGTTTTTTTTAGATTTTGCTGAAACCCTATTAATCAGTAGCTTGTTTTGAAGCCATTCTCTGGAAACAAGAGATTATTACTGAACCTATCACTAGGAGTGGGCTTGTATTTTTTTGTTTTTTCAGATTTTTGCTGAAACCTTATTAATCAGTAGCATGTTCAAATCTTTCTAAGGAGTCAAAGAGAACGATTACTGAACGTATTTTCTAGCAGTATCATTTTTTTTGTTTTTCAGATTTTGCTGAACCCTAGAATCAGTACCATGCTCTAATTTTTTCTATGGAATCAAGATAATGATTACTGAACCCATCACTAGCAGTGGCATGTTGATTTTTAAATTTTTAGATTTTTACTCAAACCCATTTTTCTGGTGTGGTACTGGTTTTTTTACAATTTTGTGCAGGTGCAAAAGCTCAACAGCACTAGAGCTGACCTGATTGATCCATACATGTGTAGGACCAGAATTAGTACTACGAGTACTACTAATCTTTTTTTGCTTTGTAGGTACTTAGAGATTAATTAGGATCTTTGGCCGAGAAGATCTGGAATAGTATTGAGCAAAAGTACTGCCAGTACTGCTATTTTTATGCTATGACTTTTTGAGAGTCATTAAATCAAGGGGACTTCGTTTGCAGGAGAACAAATATTAATTAAGCCCGTTCTTCCACGCTTCTATACAGGGGGAGCATGTGTTTTTAGGGTTCTTAAGTTGACCTTTTGTTAGGATATAACCTCTACTAGTTATTCTTTTTTTTACAACTTGATCTCGTTATTGTTTCTGCTGAGTGCTAACACAGCAGGGATATTTGCTGGCACATGCCCCTAGTAGTTTGTCACCACTGGTACTAGGGGCATGTGCCAACAAATAATGGCGCATTAGATTAATTAGGGGCAGCAGTATTTCTTTTTTGTTGTCTAAATAATGGCGCTTAGCATCTGGTAAGCAAGGTTTGGGTTCACACAGTCATAAACCTACAGGAATAAATGCTGAAATCTAGATGTTTTGCAATTATTCATTTTCTAGTTATGCTTTTCTGAATCCAGTTTTTTATTTTTTTTCGTATTTGTGTTGTTAGTGAATTACCCATTTAATTAATTTCTTTTTTGCTTCTTTTTTATGCGCATAGGAGATGGCTTGTGGAGTTTGTTTCTTTTTTATAACTATGAGAGTGAGGGAAGCGGTTTCAGCATGTATGTATGGGAGCACTTCAAAAACGCAGGGGTAACTCACTAGCTTCTTTTTTTAATATATTTTCTCATTTTTATCATTTGTTTCTTTTTTATATTAGTGTTTGTCATGAGACCACTCCTAACTTTTGTTCTTTGCTTTTTTGTGTTCAACCAAAATAGGTTGTGCCATGCAGTGAAAGGGTCCGTTTCAAGAACATGATGGGAGCGAAGGTGACGTTTGTGGCAAACCAAACACATAATTCAAATCTGAACTGAAAATATGAACTTTAAGCTTTTTGTAGGGTTTTTAGTTTTTGTAACTCTGAACTGCATTTTTTCAAGTATGGATGTACATGTTTTCCAGTTTTCAGCGTTTCTTTTTTGTTTTCGGTATACTTCAAGTAAAAATCTGAAATTGTTTTACTTGTTTTTGTTAGATTTTTTACTATGTTTTTTTGTTATAATACACATTTTATATTCTTTTTCCTGGAGAGGTTTTTTAGGAATGATAGTTTGATAGAACACTCATAATTGTCTTACAATTCAACCCTCGAATCTTAATTGGGGGCTTTTTTGTAGTTTTGTAGTTGCACCCTGGGACCCTGCTCCGAGTGGCATGTCAACTATTGGCACTCAACTAGGCTTTTTTCATATTTTGTGTGTGTGGCGGGGGGGGGGGGGGGGGGGGGGGGGGGGGGGGGGTGCAGTTGGAAGTCAACCCTTGACTCACAATTGAGGCTTTTTGGTAGGCTTTTGTAGTTGCACCCCAAGCCCCCGACCTAGTTGCATGTCAAGTATCGACATGCTCCTAGGGAGCCTTTTCATAGGTTTTGTAACTGCCCTAGTTGCAAGTCAACCCTTGACTCACAACTAGGATTTTTTTTCATAGGTTTTTGTAGTTGCCCCCAATTTGCAAGTCACTCATCGACTCACAACTAGGGGCTTTTTCATACATTTCTGTAGTATCCTGAGTTGCAAGTCAACCTTTTGACTCACATCCTGGGAGCTTTTTCCTAGGATTTTGTAGGTGCCCAAGTTGCTAGTCAACGCTTGACTCACAACCCGGGAGCTTTTCCCCGGGATTTTATAGTTGCACTTGCACCCTTGGGGGCCCGACCCAATGCCAATTCAACCCTCGACCCACAGCTAGGGGCTTTTGTAGGTTTTTGATGTATTTTCCCAGGGCTTTCTTGTCATAGGGTGAGGAGTGGGGTAGTTAGAAGTCCGAGGGGGAGGGCATTTGCATGTCCAGTAGTAGGCATACACTTGCAACGGTTACACCCCAACTGCAATTGCATGCCTTCCAACAAGGGATGCAACTAGTGTTTTTGGCGAATTGCATGACCGATACTGGGCATGCAACTACTACTATGACCACCGACTACAACCGCATGTCCGTTAGTTGGCTTGCAACTACAAGTCTCACGCCCAACTGTAATTGCATATCTTCCTGCCGACCAGAATAGGGCATGTGTTTTTGTCGTAGGGTGGTGGAGGAGAGAGGGGGCTGAGGTAGTTGCAAATGGGGGGGGGGGGGAGTTGCATGTCCGATACTAGGCATTCAACTGTCACCCATGACTGCAACCGCATGTCTGATAGTAGCTTGCAACTACAGGTGTCGCGCCCAACTATTACTGCATGTCTCCCTACCGACTACAACTGGCCTTGTGTTTCTGTTGGAGGGAGAAAGAGAGATTGGACGTGAGTTAGTTGCAAGTCAGGGGAGGGGGTAATTACAAGTGTAGTGTTAGGCATGCAACTGCAACTGTCACCCGCAACTGCAATTGCACCACTGCTAACGTTGTTGCAACTAGTCTTTTTTGTTTTGTTGGAAAGTGGGAGTTGCATGTGTCATACTAGGCATGCAACTGTAGTCGTCACCCCCGACTGCGAACTGCATGCCTTTCAAAGTGGTCTCAACTAGTCTTTTTGTTTTGTTGGAATGTGGGAGTTGCATGTCTGATACTAGGCATGCAATTGCAACTGTCACCCCCACCCCGCAACTGCATGCCTTCCAACATGTTTGCAACTGCATGTCTGACAATAGGCTTTGAACTGCAAGTGTTGCCCCAACTTCATTTGCATGTCTCCCTACCAACCCGAACCGGCCTTGCATTTTTGTTGGAGGGCGGCGGGGGTAAGGTAGTTGCAAGTCCAGTACTAGGCATGCAACTGCCACTATCAGTCCCGATTGCACCTAAAATCTCCCAACATGGTCGCCACTGGTCTATTTGGTTGTGGGAAGGTGGGGTTGTGGGAAGGTGGTCGCCACTGCAATTGCAACTGTCACCACCGGACTGCAACTGCATGCCTTCCAACATGGTTGCAACTGGTTGTTTTGTCTTGTTGGAAGGTGGGAGTTGCATGTCCAATATTAGGCATGCAACTACTTGCTTTCCAACATGGTTGCAACTGCATGTTCGGTAGTAGGCTTGCAACTGTAGGTGTCGACCCCAACTGCATTTGCATGTCTCCCTACCGACCACAACTAGTCTTGTGTTTTTGTAGGAGGGCGGCGGGGGTGAGGTAGTTGCAAGTCGGGGGGTTACAAGTCGAGTACTAAGCATGCAACTACAACATTACCTCCGACTGCAACTCTCCCAACATGGTCGCAACTAGTCTTTTGTATTGTGGGATGGTGGGAGTCGCATGTATGACGCTAGCCATGTAACTGCAAACGACGCCCCCAACCACATCTGCATGTTTTCTAACTTGGTTGCAACTCGCCTTTGTTTTGTCGGGAGGAGGGGGCGACGAGGAGAAGGGAGACAGTTGCATGTCCGACATTAGTCATGCAAAAAAGGTGAGACCATTGTTGTACTAACCTAAGCAGCTAGAGGTGAGACTAGCTTTTGATTTTGAATTTCAAATCCATCCAAAACCTGACGCATGTAAGCATGATGTTTATTCAGAGTAAGCTCACGCATTGTTTTTTTGGATCTGCACCTTACTTTCGTTTTGATTTTGTTTTCCCAATATCCTAATTGCAAGTGTACTGCTAGAGATGGGTTCATTAAGTACAAATAGTTCCTCTTTTGATTATTTTTAGGTCGAGAAGTCCCTGGTGAAGCTGGATTTTGCAGAGAGTTCTTTTCACCTGAGTTAACCTGAATGTGTGTTTGTTTGTCATTTTTTTTAGTTCTCTGAAACCGTGTAGTAGTTTTTGCAGGAATAGTCTTGTTGAGTTTGTAGCTGAATTAGAGGGATTGTTAGCAGTGGTATTTGGTAGGAAGGCTTTTGTTTAAAGAATGAAAATGGACGAAAATATATCTGCATGGTGCGTATTGCTTAAGTTTAACTTGGCATCAGCCTTATGTGCTTCCACAACACTCTTTTTTCAAACAGACACTTGCTAACTACAGTAGCACTAAGTCCTCTCTTTTTTCTGCGGTCAACATGGATGTGATGTCATGTGTGCTGACGGGGGCTGTAATTTTTGGTGATTGTTTTCGCTGTGCGTCGATGCATGCTTACATTTTCAAATACTAGCAGCAGATCAGTTGCTCGAGGGAGTGGGGAGGGGTGGACATGATTTGGGAGATGTTTGAGGGGCGATGACATTGTGGGATCCCGGGGGAATGATTATATATTTTTCGACTTGTTTTTTTAACTCAAGCAATCACTAAAGTTTGTATATTCCTGAAGTAGAGTCGAGACAATGTGTATGCCTGTTCCAGGTTCAGTTTTTGTTTACCATAATGATAACGATGGTGTCTTTGTTACGCTAGCCAGATTTTTTGTAGGCTTGACAAAGCCCGGCTTGAGATAACGAACATCAAATCATTTGTAAAAGCTGGCTACCCAATCCTGGGCTTTGCGCGCGTGTGTGTGTTGGGATGAATGTTTTACATAACATAGATCACAACAAGTAGCTGCTGGATATATGTTCAGATTGTTTTTTTTTCTGTTCAGATTTTTTTTAATGTGCATGTGTTCAATCTCAGAGATAGTGTCGCTAGCATTTTTTTGTGCACCAGGGGGGCATGAAATGCTGATTTACAAACTAGTAGTAGAAATTCTCTTCTAGCTAGTGCCACGATTTTAGCTTCTTCTTTGTCATACTTTGTCCTACCCCCTCTTTTTTTAAACTTGTTTTCAACACTAATGCATCATATACATTTATGAATACAACAGTGCACAGACACTGACATGGATGACGAAGGATGCGACCCTGAGCAAAATAAATGCAAAAGGCAAAGAGCAGCGTGTTGAAGATATAGAGTCAGAAGAGGGAGGATATCATGTAGAAATCACGTACACGGAAGTGTCGGAGGGCTTTGCCTACACTGGTTTGTAACCTCTAAATATATTCATACTAGATGATGCCCCACACATTGTTGCGGAAATGTTTGCAATATTTCAATGAGATTTTGATTATATAGAACATGAATTCTTGAAACAATAGTTTTTGAAAGTATATAAGAATTAAATGTAAATAGCATAATAAAATAAAATTTTACATGCATGCATGTTGTAGTGGATTTTTAATATGAATAGTTGCATGTTGAGGTGGGCCTTTTCTTATGCATGTTGAATGATGAGGTGGCGTGCTTGCATGTTGAGAGAAATATATTAGTAGGGGCTAGCTATTTAGATATAGAAGATTTCTTCTAGAGTTTTAGTAGTGATACAGGACATTAACTAGGAAACACATGATCTTTAACTTGTTGTGTTGCCTTGTCTCCATGCTTTTTTTTGCTGTAGTTTTAAAATAGCTAATGCGTGAATTTTGTTAACTAGCTACTTGATGTCTATGTAAGTTGCTAGTTGACTTGCTGAAAAAACATCCATAAGTTCATGTGATCAACTCCATGAACCATGGACAGCACCGTTCAATTTAGCATACAGTTTCTTCTCTCTATCTGCTGGGATTTATTTTGTTCCTTTTTTTTGTTCAATAGCTTTTTTCGTATGTGTTGGTAAAAAATATTTTCATAGGCCAGCCCGACCCAATCAGAACAAACAAATTAATAAAGCCCAGCCAAAACAAACAAACAGGAAAATAAAGAAAAAAGCCCAGAAGCCAGGTCGGATACAGTCCAGGAGAGGGAGATCTGGTCAACAGGTCTAATTTGCATGGGTGACGTCAGCCGACTGAGTCTCAGTCGACTGATACGTAGACAGACCCATTTTCCAATGGTATTATCAAGATACATCCACCCTCGATCCATAAACCAACGTTCCATACATGTCCGGATTAATTACAGACGTATTTATGATCAGTCAACCGACACATACTTATTAATCGGGCCCAAACGATTCCAACTAACTAATCCTCATAATCACGAGCATACGATGCCGGAGGAGAACGGCTTGAGGCTGAACTTGGTCGCCGACGCGTAGTTGAACTTGATGTGGTATCCATAGTACACCGGGGAGCCGTTGTTGAGGGTGCCGAGCTTGCCGTCGGCGTCCGGCCGGAAGACCTGGGGGTCCACGGGCTCGGAGGACTTGAATCCGGGGGCAAGCAGCTTGACGTCCGTCTGTGTGCACATGCACTTGTTCACCACCTCCACGGCGTACTCCGGGTTCCCTCCAGCGTTCTTCCCCGTGGCGGTCTGGGTCACATGGAGGTCCGATACGGTGCACTGCGCATTGCCTATTCCAACAAAAAAGAAACAGTTGTTGATCAAAATCAACTTTGGATTATTTGTCCGATACGGATGAAGGCAGTGAATATGAATGAAGGAGTACCTCTGTTGCAGAGGGAGAAGAGCATCAGCATGGCGAAGATCTTCATAAGCTTGACCTCCATTTTTTCCTCTCCTTACTTTTGCTGTACGTACGTGTGTGTTGTGCTTGTTGTAATGCTATCCTGCATCGTCCTTTGCCGGCTATTTTGTAGGCGTTTTTATGGTGCGTGCGTTGATTACGCCATATTTACCATCCGTATGTGACGCTTTGATTTTGTGACGATTCCACAATTAAGGAGGGCAATATATACCAAGGATAAACCTGTGATATCAAATATGTTTTTTCCGATTGGTTTCCATACAATAATTTCGAAAGATCGCTTACTTTGATTTATTTCTATTTCACAGCGATCCTTGGATCGCGTCCGCCACACAATTCTCCTAGATCGGTCCTCCATCGTTTCATCTTTCCAATTTAGGGTTTTTTAGCAAACATTTGATGCCGTCATAGATATTTTTTAACACAGTACAAATGCAAGCGCTCATATACACGCGCATACAATCACCCTTATGAAGGCACATACGTATACCCTACCCCTATGAGTACCTTTGAAAGACTGAGCCGGCATATCATCTTGAAATTTACGAAGTCACCGGAGGCACCTCGTCGTATACTGAAATAAATCCAGGAATAAATGCGAGCACCAGGACTTGAACCCTTGTGAGCTGGGATACCACAGTCCCTCTAACCATCCAACCACAGGTTGGTTCGCGATGCCGTCGAAGATGAAACTATTAAACACCCCTTCCTCGATTGTCCGCTAGCCAAACTATGCGTTTGATTCATATAACCTTTAATATCACCCCTTCAAATAGTACTCACATGTTATTTGAGTCATATGTTTAATTTGCATATTGAGAAACAGTATAACGAGGCTACCTAGAAGCCTTCACAGCGATTTCACTGTCTCAGCCGTCGGATTGTCAAACGTACGATGTAGATCAAAAGTCGGGCGTCCCACTTATTCCCACTCGGACGCTCCTCCCTGCCGCCGTCCTTCCTCCTCTCGATGCGGCGGCGTTCCTCTCTCCTTGATGCGCTGGCGCTCGTTGCGTGATGCAACCCCGTTAGTCCATCTGGCCGATGCTCCAGCGCCCCCAACTCTCTCTGCCCACGAGGCCACGACCACGACGCATCTTCGTTCGACCCTACCTCTCCCCTAGAGGCATCAGTGGTGGGTGAAGGCAAAGAAGATTCGACGGAGCAGCTCCACCAGCGTGGCGGACCCATCCGTTCTCCACCAGCGCAGAGCCGCTCGCCGCGCCGCCACAAAATTATTATTGCATCGGTGTTTCCCTTCTCCTCCGTGTCCCCCTTTCTCCTGGGATCACTGTCATCACGGTGGCTCTCTGGTGAGTTTCCTGATCTGATCTAACGCAACGATGGCCTGGCTTCTCTCTTTGACTATGGCAATGAACTGAATAGGAAAGAAACAAAGAGAGGTATTGTCGTGGTTTTGTCACGGCAGATGTCCTAGAGAAAGGACTTAGTCGTGGAGCCATCGCGACGGGTTAGCTTGAAGGGGTTAAAGCGGACACAAGGACGCAAGAGAGTTTATACTAGTTCGGCCCCTTCGATGAAGGTAAAAGCCTACGTCTAGTTGTGATGGAATTGATGGGGTTTCGATGACTAGGGGAGCAAA